>NC_069499.1:581566807-581609307 GCF_027579735.1 Bombina bombina
CCCCCCTCTCTTTTTTGCTCTCCCCAGTCTCTTTTGCGCTCTCCCAGTCTCTTTTGCGCACTCTCTCCCCCCTCTCTTTTTTGCACTCTCTCCCCCCCTCTCTTTTTTTGCACTCTCTCCCCCCTCTCTTTTTTTGCACTCTCTCCTCCCTCTCTTTTTTTGCACTCTCTCCCCCCTCTCTTTTTTGCACTCTCTCCCCCCTCTCTTTTTTGCACTCTCTCCCCCCTCTCTTTTGCGATCTCTCTCCCCCCTCTCTTTTGCGATCTCTCTCTCTCTTTTGCGCTTTCTCCCCCTTTTGCGCGGCCCTCTTTCTTTCATGTAATTAGCAAGAGTCCATGAGCTAGTGACGTATGGGATATACATTCCTACCAGGAGGGGCAAAGTTTCCCAAACCTCAAAATGCCTATAAATACACCCCTCACCACACCCACAATTCAGTTTTGCAAACTGTGCCTCCCATGGAGTTAGTGAAGTAAGTTTGTGCTAGATTTCTACGTTGATATGCGCTTCGCAGCAGGCTGAAGCCCGGTTTTCCTCTCAGAGTGCAGTGAATGTCAGAGGGATGTGAAGAGAGTATTGCCTATTTGAATACCATGGTCTTCCTCTATGGGATCTATTTCATAGGTTCTCTGTTATCGGTCGTAGAGATATCTTCTCCTACCTCCCTTTTCAGATCGACGATATACTCTTATATACCATTACCTCTACTGATTCTCGTTTCAGTACTGGTTTGGCTATCTACTATATGTAGATGAGTGTCTTAGGGTAAGTAAGTCTTATTTCTCCTACATTGGTGTGTCCGGTCCACGGCTTCATCCTTACTTGTGGGATATTCTCATTCCCTACAGGAAATGGCAAAGAGAGCACACAGCAAAAGCTGTCCATATAGCCCCCCCCTCTGGCTCCGCCCCCCAGTCATTCTCTTTGCCGCTCTGAACAAGTAGCATCTCCACGGGGATGGTAAAGAGTATGTGGTGTTAGTTGTAGTTTTTATTTCTTCTATCAAGAGTTTGTTATTTTAAAATAGTGCCGGTTTGTACTATTTACTCTACAACAGAAAGTGATGAAGATTTCTGTTAAAAGAGGAGTATGATTTTAGCACCAGTAACTAAAATCCATTGCTGTTCCCACGTAGGACTGTTGAAACCAGAGAACTTCAGTTGGGGGGAACAGTTTGCAGACTTATCTGCTTCAGGTATAACCAGTCTCTTTTCTAACAAGACCTAGTAATGCTAGAAGACTGTCAGTTTTCCCTTATGGGATCGGTAAGCCATTTTCTTAGACTCAGTAACAGAATTAAGTCTTATAAATTGGGCTCTATGCTGGTTGACACTATTGTGGGCTATATCGATTTATTTTTATCATATTTATATGACATTTAGAGTGTTTTGCAAACTTTTAAACACTTTTGGGAACGTTTATTTGCGCCTGGCAGTTGTTTAGACGCCTAATCTAGTCAGAAAGGCCCCTTCACTCTGGTATGCAGTTACTTTCTATAGGCAGTGCATGCAGCTTCACGTGAGAGGGTCCTGTGGCTTAGAAAAGGACTCAGAAAGGCTTATTACTGTGGTGAATAACCCCTAAGGAAGGTAAAAGCCGCAGCAAAGTCTGTGGCAGGGACTGTAGTGTGTTTAAACCGGTAAATTGAACTATTAGCTCCGGTTTGCTCATTTAAGGGTTTAGAGCCTTGAAATTTGGTGTACAATACTTTCAAAGCATTAAGACACTGGGGTATAAATTTCATTAAGATCGGATATTTCTTTCATAGTTTTTCGATCATTCAGAAATAAAGTGTGCTCTTTTTATTATTTAAAGAGGCAGTAACGGTTGTGTTTAAAATAGTTTTTATTACATTAATAGCCTGCCTAAATCTGTCTAACATGTCTGTACCTTCAGATAGCATATGTTCTGTGTGTATGGAAGCCAAGGTGGTTCCCCCATTAAATGTATGTGCAAATTGTGCCATGGCGTCCAAACAAAGTAAGGACAGTACTGTCACATTTAATAAGGTTGCCCAAGATGATTCTTCAAATGAAGGTAGTGGGGATAGTTCATCATCCTCTCTAGCGCGCCAATGCTTGTTACTATGCAGCAATTAACAGCAGTAATGGATAATTCTATAGCAGCTCTTTTATCCAAACTGCCAGCATTTCCCAGAAAGCGTGATTGCTCAGTTTTAAATACAGAGGATGAGCAAGTAGGCGCTGACGATAATTTATCTGTTATACCCTCACATCAATCTGAGTTGGCAGTGAGGGAGGGTCTGTCTGAGGGAGAAATTTCTGATTCAGGAAAAATTTCTCAGCAGGCAGAACCTGATATCGTGGCATTTAAATTTAAGCTAGAACATCTCCGCGCCCTGCTTAAGGAGGTGCTAGCTACCCTTGATGATTGTGATTCTTTGGTGATTCCAGAGAAGTTGTGCAAAATGGACAAATTCTTAGAGGTCCCAGTGCACGCTGATGCTTTTCCGATACCCAAGAGGGTGGCGGACATAGTGACTAAGGAGTGGGACAAGCCAGGTGTACCTTTTGTTCCACCTCCTATATTTAAGAAAATGTTCCCCATTGTCGACCCCAGAAGGGACGCATGGCAAACGGTCCCTAAGGTAGAGGGGGCAGTTTCAACGTTAGCCAAGCGCACAACTATTCCTATAGAGGACAGTTGCGCTTTCAAAGATCCTATGGATAAAAAGTTGGAAGGATTGCTTAAAAAGATTTTTGTTCAGCATGGTTTCCTTCTTCAACCAATTTTGTGCATTATTCCTGTCACCACGGCGGCGTCTTTTTGGTTCGATGAACTAGAAAATTCGCTCCAAAAGGAGACTCCATATGATGAAGTCATGGACAGAATTCACGCACTAAAGTTGGCTAATTCCTTTATTTTGGATGCCTCTTTTCAATTGGCAAAATTAGTGGCGAAAAATTCAGGGCGCTTTGGCTAAAATCTTGGTCGGCGGATGTGTCGTCCAAAACAAAATTGCTTAATTTTCCTTTCAAAGGTAAGACCCTTTTCGGGCCAGAATTGAAGGAGATTATTTCAGACATCTCTGGGGGAAAGGGCCATGCCCTCCAACAGGATAGGCCTTTCAAGGCTAAGAACAAATCTAATTTTCGTTCCTTTCGCAATTTCAGGAACGGACCGGCTCCTAACTATGCAGCCTCTAGACAAGAGGGTAACGCTTCCCAGCCTTAACCAGCATGGAAACTATTGCAAGGCTGGAGCAAGGGTAAACAGGCCAAGAAGCCTGCTGCTGCTACCAAGACAGCATGAAGGGGTAGCCCCCGATCCGGGACCGGATCTAGTAGGGGGCAGACTTTCTCTCTTTGCTCAGGCTTGGGCAAGAGATGTTCCGGATCCCTGGGCACTAGAAATAGTCTCTCAGGGGTATCTTCTAGAGTTCAAGGTACTTCCTCCAAGGGGAAGGTTCCACATGTCTCGCTTATCTTCAGACCAGATAAAGAGACAGGCATTCTTTCATTGCATAGGAGACCTATTAAAGATGGGAGTGATACACCCAGTTCCAACAGCGGAACAAGGTCTGGGTTTTTACTCAAACCTGTTTGTAGTTCCCAAAAAAGAGGGAACTTTCAGGCCAATTCTGGATTTAAAAATTCTAAACAAATTCCTCAGAGTTCCATCATTCAAAATGGAAACCATTCGGACGATTTTACCAACAATCCAGGAGGGTCAATATATGACTACCGTGGACTTAAAGGATGCATACCTGCATATTCCTATCCACAAAGATCATCATCAGTTCCTGAGGTTCGCCTTTCTGGACAAACATTACCAGTTTGTGGCTCTTCCATTCGGTTTAGCCACTGCTCCCAGAATTTTCACAAAGGTGCTAGGGTCCCTTCTAGCGGTCCTAAGGCCAAGGGGCATTGCTGTAGCACCTTACCTAGACGACATTCTAATCCAAGCGTCGTCCCTTTCCAAAGCAAGGGCTCATACAGACATTGTTTTAGCCTTTCTCAGGTCTCACGGGTGGAAGGTGAACATAGAAAAGAGTTCCCTGTTCCCGTCCACAAGGGTTCCTTTTCTGGGAACAATAATAGATTCTGTAGAAATGAAGATTTTTCTGACAGAGGTCAGAAAGTTAAAGCTTCTAAACGCTTGTCGAGTTCTTCAATCTATTCCTCAGCCTTCCATAGCTCAGTGTATGGAGGTAATAGGACTAATGGTTGCAGCAATGGACGTGGTTCCTTTTGCTCGAATTCATTTAAGACCATTGCAACTGTGCATGCTCAAACAGTGGAATGGGGATTATGCAGACTTGTCTCCCCAGATTCAAGTAGACCAGGTAACCAGAGACTCACTCCTCTGGTGGTTGACTCAGGATCACCTGTCTCAGGGAATGAGTTTCCGCAGACCATAGTGGGTCATTGTCACGACCGACGCCAGTCTCTTACGCTGGGGCGTGGTCTGGGACTCCCTGAAAGCTCAGGGTCTATGGTCTCGGGAAGAGTCTCTTCTCCTGATAAACATTTTGGAACTGAGAGCGATATTCAATGCGCTCCTGGCTTGGCCTCAACTAGCGAAGGCCAGATTCATAAGATTTCAGTCGGACAACATGACGACTGTAGCGTACATCAATCATCAGGGGGGAACAAAGAGTTCCTTGGCGATGAGAGAGGTATCCAAGATCATCAAATGGGCGGAGGATCACTCCTGCCATCTATCTGCAATTCACATCCCAGGAGTAAACAACTGGGAGGCGGATTATTTGAGTCGTCAGACTTTCCATCCGGGGGAGTGGAAACTTCACCCGGAGGTCTTTGCCCAGTTAACTCAACTATGGGGCATTCCAGATATGGATCTGATGGCGTCTCGACAGAACTCCAAGGTTCCTCGCTACAGGTCCAGATCCAGGGATCCCAAGGCAACACTAGTGGATGCATTGGTGGCGCCTTGGTCGTTCAATCTAGCTTATGTGTTTCCACCGTTCCCTCTCCTTCCCAGGCTTGTAGCCAGGATCAAACAGGAGAAGGCCTCGGTGATTCTAATAGCTCCTGCGTGGCCACGCAGGACTTGGTATGCAGACCTGGTGAATATGTCATCGGCTCCACCATGGAAGCTACCTTTGAGGCAGGATCTTCTAGTACAAGGTCCATTCGAACATCCAAATCTAGTCTCTCTGCAACTGACTGCTTGGAAATTGAACGCTTGATTCTATCTAAGCGTGGGTTTTCATATTCGGTTATAGATACTCTGGTTCAGGCCAGAAAACCTGTGACTAGGAAAATTTACCATAAGATATGGCAAAAATATATCTGTTGGTGCGAATCCAAGGGATACTCTTGGAGTAAAATTAAAATTCCTAGGATACTTTCCTTTCTCCAAGAGGGTTTGGATAAAGGTTTGTCATCTAGTTCTCTAAAAGGACAGATATCTGCTATGTCTGTTTTGTTGCACAAATGTCTGGCAGCCGTGCCAGATGTACAGGCGTTTGTACAGGCGTTAGTCAGAATCAAGCCTGTCTTCAGACCTATGACTCCTCCATGGAGTCTAAACTTAGTTCTTTCAGTTCTGCAAAGGGTTCCGTTTGAACCTTTACATTCCATAGATATTAAGTTACTATCTTGGAAAGTTCTGTTTTTGGTTGCTATTTCTTCTGCTAGAAGAGTTTCTGAATTGTCTGCTTTGCAGTGTACTTCACCCTATCTGGTATTCCATACAGATAAGGTAGTTTTACTTACCAAGCCTGGTTTTCTTCCAAAAGTGGTTTCCAACAGGAATATTAACCAGGAAATAGTTGTTCCTTCTCTGTGTCCGAATCCAGTTTTGAAGAAGGAACGTTTGTTACATAACCTAGATGTGGTCCGTGCTTTAAAATTCTATTTAGAAGCAACAAAGGATTTCAGACAGACATCATCCTTGTTTGTCGTCTATTCTGGTAAGAGGAGAGGGCAGAAAGCTACTGCTACCTCTCTTTCATTTTGGCTGAAAAACATCATCCGATTGGCTTATGAGACTGCCGGACGGCAGCCTCCTGAACGAATTACAGCTCACTCTACTAGAGCTGTGGCTTCCACATGGGCCTTCAAGAATGAGGCTTCTGTTGAACAGATCTGTAAGGCAGCGACTTGGTCTTCTCTGCATACTTTTGCCAAATTTTACAAATTCGATACTTATGCTTCTTCGGAGGCTGTTTTTGGGAGAAAGGTTTTGCAAGCAGTGGTGCCTTCCGTTTAGGTTACCTGACTTGTTCCTTCCCTTCATCCGTGTCCTAAAGCTTTGGTATTGGTTCCCACAAGTAAGGATGAAGCCGTGGACCGGACACACCAATGTAGGAGAAAACAAAATTTATGTTTACCTGATAAATTTCTTTCTCCTACGGAGTCGTCAGACTTTCCATCCGGGGGAGTGGAAACTTCACCCGGAGGTCTTTGCCCAGTTAACTCAACTATGGGGCATTCCAGATATGGATCTGATGGCGTCTCGACAGAACTCCAAGGTTCCTCGCTACAGGTCCAGATCCAGGGATCCCAAGGCAACACTAGTGGTTGCATTGGTGGCGCCTTGGTCGTTCAATCTAGCTTATGTGTTTCCACCGTTCCCTCTCCTTCCCAGGCTTGTAGCCAGGATCAAACAGGAGAAGGCCTCGGTGATTCTAATAGCTCCTGCGTGGCCACGCAGGACTTGGTATGCAGACCTGGTGAATATGTCATCGGCTCCACCATGGAAGCTACCTTTGAGGCAGGATCTTCTAGTACAAGGTCCATTCGAACATCCAAATCTAGTCTCTCTGCAACTGACTGCTTGGAAATTGAACACTTGATTCTATCTAAGCGTGGGTTTTCATATTCGGTTATAGATACTCTGGTTCAGGCCAGAAAACCTGTGACTAGGAAAATTTACCATAAGATATGGCAAAAATATATCTGTTGGTGCGAATCCAAGGGATACTCTTGGAGTAAAATTAAAATTCCTAGGATACTTTCCTTTCTCCAAGAGGGTTTGGATAAAGGTTTGTCATCTAGTTCTCTAAAAGGACAGATATCTGCTCTGTCTGTTTTGTTGCACAAATGTCTGGCAGCCGTGCCAGATGTACAGGCGTTTGTACAGGCGTTAGTCAGAATCAAGCCTGTCTTCAGACCTATGACTCCTCCATGGAGTCTAAACTTAGTTCTTTCAGTTCTGCAAAGGGTTCCGTTTGAACCTTTACATTCCATAGATATTAAGTTACTATCTTGGAAAGTTCTGTTTTTGGTTGCTATTTCTTCTGCTAGAAGAGTTTCTGAATTGTCTGCTTTGCAGTGTACTTCACCCTATCTGGTATTCCATACAGATAAGGTAGTTTTACTTACCAAGCCTGGTTTTCTTCCAAAAGTGGTTTCCAACAGGAATATTAACCAGGAAATAGTTGTTCCTTCTCTGTGTCCGAATCCAGTTTTGAAGAAGGAACGTTTGTTACATAACCTAGATGTGGTCCGTGCTTTAAAATTCTATTTAGAAGCAACAAAGGATTTCAGACAGACATCATCCTTGTTTGTCGTCTATTCTGGTAAGAGGAGAGGGCAGAAAGCTACTGCTACCTCTCTTTCATTTTGGCTGAAAAACATCATCCGATTGGCTTATGAGACTGCCGGACGGCAGCCTCCTGAACGAATTACAGCTCACTCTACTAGAGCTGTGGCTTCCACATGGGCCTTCAAGAATGAGGCTTCTGTTGAACAGATCTGTAAGGCAGCGACTTGGTCTTCTCTGCATACTTTTGCCAAATTTTACAAATTCGATACTTATGCTTCTTCGGAGGCTGTTTTTGGGAGAAAGGTTTTGCAAGCAGTGGTGCCTTCCGTTTAGGTTACCTGACTTGTTCCTTCCCTTCATCCGTGTCCTAAAGCTTTGGTATTGGTTCCCACAAGTAAGGATGAAGCCGTGGACCGGACACACCAATGTAGGAGAAAACAAAATTTATGTTTACCTGATAAATTTCTTTCTCCTACGGTGTGTCCGGTCCACGGCCCGCCCTGGCTTTTAGTCAGGTTTAACATTTTTATTTTCTGTACACTACAGTCACCACGGCACCTTATAGTTTCTCCTTTTTCTCCTAACCGTCGGTCGAATGACTGGGGGGCGGAGCCAGAGGGGGGCTATATGGACAGCTTTTGCTGTGTGCTCTCTTTGCCATTTTCTGTAGGGAATGAGAATATCCCACAAGTAAGGATGAAGCCGTTGACCGGACACACCGTAGGAGAAAGAAATTTATCAGGTAAAAATAAATTCTGTTTTTATGTATGACACTCTAAGCTATGATTAGGCACTTTATATGTAAAGTTCTAAATATATGTTTTAAACTTATATTTGCCATGATTCAGGATAATCATTATTCCTTCTTTCAGACTGTCAGTTTCATTTTTTGGGGAAAATGCATATGAATAAATATTTTTTGTTACCTTAAAAATTTCAATTTGACTTTTTTCTTTGCGGGCTGTTAGGCTCGCGGGTGCAGAAAATGCTTCAATTTATTGCGTCATTTTCGGCGCAACCTTTTTTGGCGCAAAATTTCGTCATTTCCGGCGTCATAGTTGACGCCGGAAGTTTTCACGTGGTTGCGTAATTTTTTGACGCATGTGTGTTAGACGTTTATTGCGCAAAAAAATGTGGGCGTCATTTTTGGCGCCAGTTTTTTTCACATTATTTCAGTCTCACTTTTTTGTTGCTTCTGGTTGCTAGAGGCTTGTTTGTTTTGCATTTTTCCCATTCCTGAAACTGTCATTTAAGGAATTTGATAATTTTGCTTTATATGTTGTTTTTTCTATTACATATTGCAAGATGTCACAACCTAACCCTGGATCAGAATCTACTTCTGGAAAGACACTGCCTGATGTTGGTTCTACCAAAGCTAAGTGCATTTGTTGTAAACTGTTGGTAACTGTTCCTCCGGCTTTAGTTTGTGTTAGTTGTCATGATAAACTTTCTAACGCAGATAATGTCTCCATTAGTAATAATCCATTACCTGTTGTTTTTCCTTCAACATCTAATGTTCAGGATGTTCCTGTTAATGTAAGAGAATTTGTTTCTAATTCTATTCGGAAGGCTCTGTCTGTTATTCCTCCTTTCAGTAAACGTAAAAGGTCTTTTAAAACTTCTCATATTTCAGATGAATTTTTAAATGACCGCCATCATTCTGACTTATCTATTTCTGATGAGGATCTATCTGGTTCAGAAGATTCTGCCTCAGATATTGACACTGATAAATCTTCATATTTGTTTAAGATGGAGTTTATTCGTTCTTTACTTAAAGAAGTGTTGATTGCATTAGATATGGAAGAGTCTAGTCCTCTTGATATTAAATCTAATAAGTGTTTAAATTCAGTTTTTAAACCTCATGTAGTTATTCCAGAAGTTTTTCCAGTTCCTGATGCTATTTCAGAAGTAATTTCTAGGGAATGGAATAGTCTGGGTACTTCATTTACTCCTTCACCAAGGTTTAAGAAATTGTAGTCAATCCAAAATTGGGAAAAAATGAGCACTCCAAGCCCAGAAATATATAAAAAGTCAATTTTATTCCATACTATTTAAAAACATACAAAATAGAATAAAAAGTGGTAAGCACAATAGTGCAAAAAACAAGTTGAGGAACAGGTGCAAAAACAGCAAACGTTTCGTGCTCCACGCACTTGGTCACTGCTGATTGATACACCTGTTCAGTGCTCCTTTTATTACCTGAAATCCTTAAAGTGAAATTACAAATTTTGTTAACCTGTACTTTGCCATTCTGTGGGGGAGCCTATGACAAGAAACATTTTTTATTTTTTGTACACAAAATATTATATATAGATAAACAAATTAATTCATGTTAAATATTTGGTTATTATGCCCAAGGAAAGATATATCCTAAGTCAAATTTGATTATGTTTTACATTTTTTGTATCTCCTATATTTGTAAAATGTGTACATATCAATCTATGAAACATTATTTCAAAACCTGTATGTAATCAAGGTCAAATCTCATATTCAATTTAGACTAATGAATTATAGCATACATTTTGAACAGGTTGGTACTGTGATTTGCAGAGAATGAGCCTATGACAAGACACTGAAATTTACATAAATTTCTTTTAGATAGATACATAGTGATTTATGTTAGCCTTGTGTGGGAGACTGAAATTAAGATAGATGGGGAGATATTTTTATTATATCATATACTGTTTGTTAGTGTGAAAACAACTAAACATTACAGCTATGAATAAGAGCACATGACAAGAGCAATACCTTAAAGTTAAAGATTATTGTTATTTAGTGAATAGATCTAAATCCCTTCTCATATTAAGGCCCTCAGGATGTGTAGTCTGTAAGTTGAACATCCACATAACTTCCCTTTTATCCAGGGTTTTCTCTCTATCACCTCCTCTTCTCCATTGTGGGGCAAAATCTATCCCTTGTAAGATGAGAGCAGATGTATCTGCGTTATGTAATGCCTTAAAATGCCTTGATACTGGTGTGTCAGAGTCCTTATCCTCTATGGAGCGCAAATGCTCCAAGAACCTTTCTTTTAACGGTCTTTTAGTTTTACCTGTGTATTGTTTGTGACAAATTTTACATGTTAAAAGATAAACCACATGAGTAGTTGAGCAATTGATATAATGATATATCTTATACGCTTTATTTGTAGTGGTTGAGCTGAATTCAACCCCTTCCTTAACAAAATCACAGGTAGTACATATTGGACGCCTACACTTATAAAAACCCTTTCTCTGTTTTAGCCAGCATGTTGTTTTATTAGTTCTTACATCTGATGGAGAAATGGAATTTGCAATCGTTTTGCCCCTTCTGGATACAAAATCACAACCTTCTTTAAGGATCTCTTTAAGGATAGTGTCTGAGTACAAGATAGGTATAGAATCTTTAATAATACTGCACACCTTAGTGTATTCCATACTATAGGTTGTAATGAACTTAATCTTACTACTTTCTGATGTTCTTTTCTGTTTTTTTCTGTATTTGAGCAATTCTTGTCTTGGAGTTAAATCTACACTGGTTTTTGCCTCTTTCAGCAACTTTTCACTATAACCCCTATCCAAGAATCTTTTTGTTGCTTCTTGTGACTTCACCTGATATTCTGCCTCACTGGTGCAGTTCCTTTTGATTCTGGTGTATTCCCCCTTAGGGATACCCCTCACAACATGTCTTGGGTGGCATGAGTTGTACTTCAGGATGGTGTTCCCAGCCGTAGACTTCCTATATATGGTAGTCTCAACAGTATATTTGTCCGTGCTCATTAATGTAATATCAAGAAAATTTATTTCCTTTTCACTATACTCACTAGTGAATTTTAAGTTGTAGTTGTTATCATTAAGATATTTACAAAAAATCTTCTACCTCTTGCTGATCCCCCTCAAATATAAACAACAGATCATCAATATACCTGTAAAACTGGATAATCCTATCCTTGAATGGATTTTTATCTCCATAGACGTGGGACAGCTCCCACCACCCCATAAAGAGGTTGGCATAAGAGGGGGCAAATTTCGCCCCCATAGCTGTCCCACGCCTCTGGAGATAAAAGCTGTTCTGAAACAGAAAAAAATTATGACTCAAAAGATATTCAATTGCCCTTATTCTGAAAACTTTGGTTGGAGATGTAAAGTTAGTGTTTTGTTCCAAAAAATATTCTATTGCTTCAATTCCCTTATGTTGTGTACAGTGAACAGACATCAGCTGTAATGAATCTATATGTTGGTTTCCATTTTAGTGACTTTTATTCCTTACATGTCTCAATGATATATCCGTCTCACATATTAGGCCCTCAATATGACTGTCACCTTCTTGTTGCAATTGTTCCAAATCTAAGACACTACATATATCTGAAAAATCACTTAAACCCTGGGGTTGTTATAGGCTGAAGACGAGGAGGGTAGAAGTATTCATTGCAAGTGAACCAAATATAGTGGTATAGCACAATATAATCTTTAATACATTTTGTGTAAGGATAACCAGTATGGATCAAGAAACTGAAGGTTCATATGTCCTGGGTGATTTTAAGGAAGAAACCTCAGAATTATATAAAGATATAGCATACACATTGGACAGTTTGTTTTTTGATATAGATGAACTACGTAAAAAAGATATTAAATTGGAACTGGATATAAGGTCTTTTTTATTATACACTCATGAGAAGTGTATACCTAGGGGACTTAGGATACGCAAGTTTCCCTCTCTTGTTGCCAACAATTCTGAGTTCATTACTAAATGGAACACAATACTAGACACCTGCTCTTTTGCACTTATTGATCTATTAATTCAATATAAGAGAGAACAGAGGAAAGATATTATGAATGAATTAAAAGAATTACAGAACAAACTAAGATGTCATCAACATGATCAAAATTTTAAAAAATATGATCAACAGTTTGAAAGAAATATGGTTGCATTTAAAAAAGAACTTTGGCAGTTTAAGTCTAGAAAAATGCTCAGAGACAAGAGGGATTATGATCAACATCAGGTGTATCGCTGGAGTCAGGATGATCAGACCCAACCCAGATACAATAGGAGATATAATAAGAACAAAAACAACAGTTCTAATAAAAAGGGCAAAGTAGTTACTTTTGCAGATACAGACACTGAGTATGAATATGACTCTTCTGAAGGTGAAGCAGGAGAAGAATCGTATGCGCTTATGTTGGAGGGAGAAGGACAGTCTGAGGTAGCTGAAATAGACATTTCAGTCTCAAAAAACGAGACACGCCAGACTGTACCGTCTGTAAGAAAAAAACAACCCACCGGGGCAGAAGGGGGAAAGGGAGCAAGAGAAATCAAGTCAATCAACAAAGGAGAAGAAAAGAAAAAGACACACAAGATCTATCCCCCACGCTCTCAGATTGTTCAGAAAAAATATGCTTAAACAATGATGTTATAAATCTGTCTAGTAAAAGTCTTAATGATGTTGAAATACAGGTTTTGTCTAAAGGTTTGAATTTTGTTCCTGATAATCATTTTAACATTTTTGAAACCATTCTTGATATTAACAGGTTTGTACGCAAACTTACTTTGCGCAAACATTACTTTGGTTTCAATGAAGATCAGGAACAAAATTAAAATAAGGTCAGCCAAATTGATAAGAGTGAACCCCAGGGTTTAAGTGATTTTTCAGATATATGTAGTCTCTTAGATTTGGAACAATTGCAACAAGAAGGTGACAGTCATATTGAGGGCCTAATATGTGAGACGGATATATCATTGAGACATGTAAGGAATAAAAGTCACTTTTATCCTATACATACTAGACCTAAAATTCTGGATATATTTCAGAAAACAGTGGAGGAAAAACTGAGGGGATTACAATCCACTCAAAAGAGGAACAAACCTCAATCCAATTTTACTCTAAAGGAGAGGGAAACATTGAAAAGGTTGGCATCTGATGATTCACTTGTCAGAAGGCAATCTGACAAGGGAGGCAATGTGGTCGTCCTTAATAAGGATGACTATGTTGCAGAGTCCTTGAGACAACTGAATGATAGGGAAGTGTATGTTAAATTAAAAGATAATCCTACAGTGAAGTACAGGAATGAGCTGACTAATCTTGTTTTGTATGCAAGATATAATAACATCATAAATAAATCAGTTCAGGAAAGGATTATCCCGCAATTACCAGTCATTCCTGTTTTTCATTACCTTCCTAAAACACATAAAAATCTTTTGAGTCCACAGGGCAGACCCATCATAGCGGGCATTGACTCTTTGAATGAACCCATGTCAGAATTAATTGATTCGTTTTTACAACCCCTGGTTAGGGATTTGCCCAGCTATATACAGGACACCACGGCTCTTCTAAATAAAATTCAAAATCTAAAATGGAAACCAACATATAGATTCATTACAGCTGATGTCTCTTCACTGTATACAACTATACAACATGATAAGGGAATTGAAGCAATAGAATATTTTTTGGAACAAAACACTAACTTTACATCTCCAACCAAAGTTTTCATAATAAGGGCAATTGAATATCTTTTGAGTCATATTTTTTTTCTGTTTCAGAACAGCTTTTATCTCCAGAGGCGGGGTACAGCTATGGGGGCGAAATTTGCCCCCTCTTATGCCAACCTCTTTATGGGGTGGTGGGAGCTGTCCCACGTCTATGCAGATAAAAATCCATTCAAGGATAGGATTATCCAGTTTTACAGGTATATTGATGATCTGTTGTTTATATTTGAGGGGATCAGCAAGAGGTAGAAGATTTTTGTAAATATCTTAATGATAACAACTACAACTTAAAATTCACTAGTGAGTATAGTGAAAAGGAAATAAATTTTCTTGATATTACATTAATGAGCACCGACAAATATACTGTTGAGACTACCATATATAGGAAGTCTACGGCTGGGAACACCATCCTGAAGTACAACTCATGCCACCCAAGACATGTTGTGAGGGGTATCCCTAAGGGGGAATACACCAGAATCAAAAGGAACTGCACCAGTGAGGCAGAATATCAGGTGAAGTCACAAGAAGCAACAAAAAGATTCTTGGATAGGGGTTATAGTGAAAAGTTGCTGAAAGAGGCAAAAAACAGTGTAGATTTAACTCCAAGACAAGAATTGCTCAAATACAGAAAAAAACAGAAAAGAACATCAGAAAGTAGTAATATTAAGTTCATTACAACCTATAGTATGGAATACACTAAGGTGTGCAGTATTATTAAAGATTCTATACCTATCTTGTACTCAGACCCTATCCTTAAAGAGATCCTTAAAGAAGGTTTTGATTTTGTATCCAGAAGGGGCAAAACGATTGCAAATTCCATTTCTCCATCAGATGTAAGAACTAATAAAACAACATGCTGGCTAAAACAGAGAAAGGGTTTTTATAAGTGTAGGCGTCCAATATGTACTACCTGTGATTTTGTTAAGGAAGGGGTTGAATTCAGCTCAACCACTACCAATAAAGCGTATAAGATATATCATTATATCAATTGCTCAACTACTCATGTGGTTTATCTTTTAACATGTAAAATTTGTCACAAACAATACACAGGTAAAACTAAAAGACCGTTAAAAGAAAGGTTCTTGGAGCATTTGCGCTCCATAGAGGATAAGGACTCTGACACACCAGTATCAAGGCATTTTAAGTCATTACATAACGCAGATACATCTGCTCTCATCTTACAAGGGATAGATTTTGCCCCACAATGGAGAAGAGGAGGTGATAGAGAAAACCCTGGATAAAAGGGAAGTTATGTGGATGTTCAACTTACAGACTACACATCCTGAGGGCCTTAATATGAGAAGGGATTTAGATCTATTCACTAAATAACAATAATCTTTAACTTTAAGGTATTGCTCTTGTCATGTGCTCTTATTCATAGCTGTAATGTTTAGTTGTTTTCACACTAACAAACAGTATATGATATAATAAAAATATCTCCCCATCTATCTTAATTTCAGTCTCCCACACAAGGCTAACATAAATCACTATGTATCTATCTAAAAGAAATTTATGTAAATTTCAGTGTCTTGTCATAGGCTCATTCTCTGCAAATCACAGTACCAACCTGTTCAAAATGTATGCTATAATTCATTAGTCTAAATTGAATATGAGATTTGACCTTGATTACATACAGGTTTTGAAATAATGTTTCATAGATTGATATGTACACATTTTACAAATATAGGAGATACAAAAAATGTAAAACATAATCAAATTTGACTTAGGATATATCTTTCCTTGGGCATAATAAACAAATATTTAACATGAATTAATTTGTTTATCTATATATAATATTTTGTGTACAAAAAATAAAAAATGTTTCTTGTCATAGGCTCCCCCACAGAATGGCAAAGTACAGGTTAACAAAATTTGTAATTTCACTTTAAGGATTTCAGGTAATAAAAGGAGCACTGAACAGGTGTATCAATCAGCAGTGACCAAGTGCGTGGAGCACGAAACGTTTGCTGTTTTTGCACCTGTTCCTCAACTTGTTTTTTGCACTATTGTGCTTACCACTTTTTATTCTATTTTGTATGTTTTTAAATAGTATGGAATAAAATTGACTTTTTATATATTTCTGGGCTTGGAGCGCTCATTTTTTCCCAATTTTGGATTGACTGTTGCTTTTTGTGCGTGTGCAGACGCACTGGGAATTATTGTTTGCCGCCCGTGAATAATATTTACTTGCTTGCTACCCTCTCTCTACCAGTGCCTATCACCTCATTGGATTTACAGCTATATACCCCAGGGGCGCTCCGTTGAGCAGGTTTGTTTGTTCTTTAAGAAATTGTACCCTTTGCCATCTGATAGATTAGAGTTTTGGGGAAAAATCCCCAAAGTTGATGGGGCTATTTCTACTCTTGCTAAACGTACTACTATTCCTACGGCAGATAGTACTTTGTTTAAAGATCCTTTAGATAGGAAGCTTGAATTCTTTCTAAGGAAGGCTTATTTATGTTCAGGTAATCTTCTTATACCTGCTATTTCTTTGGCTGATGTTGCTGCAGCTTCCACTTTCTGGTTGGAGGCTTTAGCGCAACAAGTGTCAGACCATAATGCTTATAGCATTGTTAAACTTTTTCAACATGCTAATAACTTTGTTTGTGATGCCATTTTTTATATCATTAGAATGGATGTCAGGTATATGTCTAGCTATTTTAGCTAGAAGAGCTTTATGGCTTAAATCTTGGAATGCAGATATGACTCCTAAGTCAACGTTGCTTTCTCTTTCTTTCCAAGGTAATAAATTATTTGGTTCACAGTTAGATTCAATAATTTCAACTGTTACTGGGGGGAAGGGAGCCTTTTTGCCTCAGGACAAAAAAATCTAAAGGTAAATATAGGGCTGCTAATCATTTTCGTTCCTTTCGTCAGAATAAGGAACAGAAGCCTGACCCTTCCCCTAAAGGATCAGTTTCCGTTTGGAAACCTTCTCCAGTCTGGAATAAATCCAAGCCTTTTAGAAAGTCAAAACCAGCTCCTAAATCCGCATGAAGGTGCGGCCCTCATTCCAGCACAGCTGGTAGGGGACAGGTTACGATTTTTCAAAGATGTTTGGATCAATTCGATTCACAGTCTTTGAATTCAGAACATTGTTTCACAAGGGTACAGAATAGGTTTCAAGGTAAGGCCGCCTGTTAGAAGATTTTTTCTCTCACGCATTCCAGTAAACCCAGTAAAGGCTCAGGCGTTTCTGAAGTGTGTTTCAGACCTAGAGTCGGCTGGGGTAATTGTGCCAGTTCCAGTTCTGGAACGGGGTCTGGGATTTTACTCAAATCTGTTCATTGTACCAAAGAAGGAGAATTCCTTCAGACCAGTTCTGGATCTAAAAATATTGAATCGTTATGTAAGGATACCAACATTCAAAATGGTGACTATAAGGACTATTCTGCCTTTTGTTCAGCAAGGGCATTATATGTCTACAATAGACTTACAGGATGCATATCTTCATATTCCGATTCATCCAGATCATTTTCAGTTCCTGAGATTCTCTTTTCTAGACAAGCATTACCAGTTTGTTGCTCTTCCGTTTGGCCTAGCAACAGCTCCAAGGATCTTTTTAAAGGTTCTCGGTGCCCTTCTCTCTGTAATCAGAGAACAGGGTATTACGGTGTTTTCTTATTTGGACGATATCTTGGTACTTGCTCAGTCTTTACATTCTGCAGAATCTCATACTAATCAACTTGTGTTGTTTCTTCAAAGACATGGTTGGAGGATCAATTTACCAAAGAGTTCCTTGATTCCTCAGACAAGGGTAACCTTTTTGGGTTTCCAAATAGATTCAGTGTCCATGACTTTGTCTCTAACAGAAAAGAGTAGTCTGAAATTGGTTTCAGCTTGTCGAAACCTTCAGTCTCAATCGTTCCCTTCGGTAGCTTTGTGCATGGAAATTCTAGGTCTCATGACTGCTGCATCGGACGCGATCCCTTTTGCTCGTTTTCACATGAGACCTCTCCAGCTTTGTATGCTGAACCAATGGTGCAGGGATTATACAAAGATATCACAATTAATATCCTTAAATCCCAATGTTCGATCTTCTCTGACTTGGTGGTTGGATCACCATCGTTTAATTCAAGGGGCCTCTTTTGTTCGTCCAACCTGGACTGTGATCTCAACAGATGCAAGTCTTTCAGTTTGGGGAGCTGTATGGGGATCTCTGACAGCGCAGGGGGGTTGGGAATCGCAGGAGGTGAAATTACCAATCAACATTTTGGAACTCATTCAGTTCTGGCCTCTTCTGAAGAGAAAATCGTTTATTTGTTTTCAGACAGACAATGTCACAACCGTGGCGTATGTCAATCATCAAGGAGGGACTCACAGTCCTCAGGCTATGAAAGAAGTATCTCGGATACTTGTATGGGCGGAATCCAGCTCCTGTCTAATCTCTGCGGTTCACATCCCAGGTATAGACAATTGGGAAGCGGATTATCTCAGTCGCCAGACGCTACATCCGGGCGAATGGTCTCTTCACTCAGAGGTATTTCTTCAGATTGTTCAAATCTGGGGACTTCCAGAAATAGATCTGATGGCCTCTCATCTAAACAAGAAACTTCCCAGGTATCTGTCCAGATCCAGGGATTCTCAGGCGGAAGCAGGGGACGCGTTGTCGCTTCCTTGGAATTATCAACCTGCTTATATCTTTCCGCCTCTAGTTCTTCTTCCAAAAGTTATTTCCAAAATCCTAATGGAGCGTTCGTTTGTACTGCTGGTGGCTCCAGCATGGCCTCACAGGTTTTGGTATGCGGATCTTGTTCGGATGGCCAGTTGCCATCCTTGGACACTTACGTTAAGGCCAGACCTTCTATCTCAAGGCCCATTTCTCCATCAGGATCTCAAATCATTAAATTTGAAGGTATGGAGATTGAACGCTTGATACTTAGTCATAGAGGTTTCTCTGACTCAGTGATTAATACTATGCTACAGGCTCGTAAATCTGTGTCTAGGAAGATTTATTACCGAGTCTGGAAGACTTACATTTCTTGATGTTTTTCTCATAAATTCTCTTGGCATTCTTTTAGAATTCCTAGAATTTTACAGTTTCTTCAGGATGGTTTGGATAAGGGTTTGTCTGCAAGTTCCTTGAAAGGACAAATCTCTGCTCTTTCTGTTCTTTTTCACAGAAAGATTGCTAATTATCCTGATATTCATTGTTTTGTACAGGCTTTGGTTCGTATCAAGCCTGTCATTAAAGGATTACTTTCTGTTATAAGTTTTAAGCTAAACAACTAACATATTAAAGTTAATAAACATTAATTAAAACCTACTGACCTATATTTTCTCCAAAACGAAGTTTCATAACATTCTAAAAGTTATCTTTTATTCGCCGATGATGTCACGTTATCCTGCCCACTATTTTCAGCACTGAGTGTTCAAAATACTTAAACCAATAACTTTGTGTTTAAAGCGCCATTTTGAAACCTAGGTATTGTAAACGGATTGGTACAGAGCAAAGGAAAGTTCTGTTCCTTTTGGCCATCTCTTCTGCTAGAAGAGTTTCTGAGTTATCTGCTCTTTCTTGTGAATCTCCTTTTCTGATTTTTGATCAGGATAAGGCGGTGTTGCGGACTTCATTTAAATTTTTACCTAAAGTTGTGAATTCTAACAACATTAGTAGAGAAATTGTTGTCCCTTCATTGTGTCCTAATCCTAAGAATTCTCTGGAGAGATCTTTACATTCTTTGGATGTAGTAAGAGCTTTGAAATATTATGTTGAAGCTACTAAAGGTTTCAGATAGACTTCTAGTCTGTTATCTTTTCTGGTTCTAGGAAAGGTCAGAAGGCTTCCGCCATTTCTTTGGCGTCTTGGTTAAAGTCTTTGATTCATCATGCTTATGTAGAGTCGGGTAAATCCCCGCCTCAAAGGATTACGGCTCATTCTACTAGGTCAGTTTCTACTTCCTGGGCTTTTAGGAATGAAGCTTCTGTTGATCAGATTTGCAAAGCAGCAACTTGGTCTTCTTTGCATACTTTTACTAAATTCTACCATTTTGATGTTTTTTCTTCTTCAGAAGCAGTTTTTGATAGAAAAGTACTTCAGACAGCTGTTTCAGTTTGATTCTTCTGCTTATTATTTCAATTTTTTTGATGAGTTGGGTTGTGGATTATTTTTTTCAGCGGAATTGGCTGTTTTTATTTTATCCCTCCCTCTCTAGTGACTCTTGCGTGGAAGTTCCACATCTTGGGTATCTGCTATCCCATACGTCACTAGCTCATGGACTCTTGCTAATTACATGAAAGAAAACATAGTTTATGTAAGAACTTACCTGATAAATTAATTTCTTTCATATTAGCAAGAGTCCATGAGGCCCACCCTTTTTGTGGTGGTTATGATTTTTTTGTATAAAGCACAATTATTCCAATTCCTTATTTTTTATGCTTTCGCTCCTTTCTTATCACCCCACTTCTTGGCTATTCGTTAAACTGAATTGTGGGTGTGGTGAGGGGCGTATTTATAGGCATTTTGAGGTTTGGGAAACTTTGCCCCTCCTGGTAGGAATGTATATCCCATACGTCACTAGCTCATGGACTCTTGCTAATATGAAAGAAATTAATTTATCAGGTAAGTTGTTACATAAATTATGTTTTTGCGCTCTCTCACCCCCTCTCTTTTGCTCTCTCTCCCCCCTCTTTTGCGCTCTCTCTCCCCCCTCTCTCCCCCACCCCCCTTTCTCCCCCGCCTCTCTCCCCACCTATCTCCCTCCCCTCTATCACGCGACCGCACCTGGCCATGCCCCCTCCACGCCTCTTCCCGGCCATTCACGCCTCTTCCCGGCCATTCACGCCCCTTCACGGCCATTCACGCCCGGCCACGCCCATGCTCACGCCCATTTCTGCCGCGGATCAGCTAGGGACTCAAAGACCAGGTGTGTTTGTCCTTGTGCTGTCTCTACTGCGCATGACAGCTTCGGACAAGCACACTTGGCCTTTTATATTATAGGATGTCAGTTATTTAGTTATACTGTACTTAGTGGCCCTTTAACAAAGAATACTAGGAGAACAAAGTACATTTGATAATAGAAGTAAACTGAAAAGTCTGTTTAAATTGCATGTTCTATCTGGTCTATGAATGTTTTATTTCCTTCCATAAGGCAGGGAGAGTCCATGACTTCATTCCTTACTGTTGGGACATACAAAACCTGGCCACCAAGAGGCGTCAAAGACACCCCAGCCAAAGGCTTTTAAATATCCCTCCCACTTCCCCTATCCCCCAGTTATTCTTTGCCTTTCGTAACAATAGGAGATGTCAAAGAAGTGTCAGAACATTTGGATAGTCCTGTAATGGGTATGTTCCCTTCGAGAAAGGACTGGAGTTTTAAGTAATTATGTCAACCTCTCAGTGAGAGTATTGATGATGCAGGGAAAGTTTTTCTGCGAACCCATCCAGACTGTCGCTAACAGCTCCTGAGCAATCGGTGTTGATGAGTTTCACTGCTTGCTGCTACACACTCAAGTCCATGTCAGAAGCGCTGCTGCAAGACTGTCAAACTTAAGAGGCTGTGCCTGTTCCACAGCATGGATCCTGGAGGGTAAGACCATTTTTTACATAATCAAATTTAAAATGCTATATAGGGTCACAGTGAGGCTCCTTTATACCTCAATAGGATCAAGAGTTAATATCTCCTTCAGAGAGATTATTTGAATAGTTTGGGGATTTATATATGCTTAATGTGAGAGTTTTTTAGCATAGACTGTGTGTTTTTTGGCTTGGAAAAACAGGTTTCACTTTCGTTTTTGAAGTGTTGCGCAGCTTATAACAGCTTGGCGCCTTTTTTCATAGCAGGGGGAGTCCTGTCTTACGTACCACGTGACCGGGTGCAGTCTCTTTCATTTCCTAAGATCCTGCAGCAGAGATCACTCCTCAGGAGAGCATTTTCACTGTTAGATGTCTGGGTCTAGGAGGTGGGGAGTGCCCCAGCCATTAGGAGTATTAAGGTGCCGTTTTTAAAATAAAAGTGTTTCTTTTTGCTTGTCCTTCTGTGGGTATCTACAAAGCTATAGAGGACTCTGATACTAAATTAGAAGGTTCCACTCCTTCTGTATTGATTAATAATTACTGATTATATTGTGAGGAGGCTGTGGTTTGCCTGCCTGCTCAATTTTATTCTATTTGCCTAAACACTGTTCTAAAGTCTAAGAAGGGAGACAAGCCTGCTAATACTCATAGCGTTATTAGCTCTTCTGAGCCTTCTACTTGTTAGGAATCTGGGTCCCATGAAATTACTACCCTTTCTACATTACCCACTCCACATGCAGTTCCCCATGACTCAACTAATCCTTCATCTGGAGGGGGCCTTTTTCCAGCAGACTATACAGCGCAGTTACAATTCGGCAGTGTCTGTGACCTTGAGTGCCTTACATCGCTCTAATAAACGCAAGAGAAAGGTTAAACATAGTTCTCCTGACCTAGAGGCCTATTTATCAAATGTCTGTCGGACCTGATCTGACAGTGCGGATCAGGTCTCACAGAACTCGCTGAATGCTGAGAGCAATATGCTCTCCGTAATCATTGCACCAGCAGCTCACAAGAGCTGCTGGTGCAACGCCGCCCCCTGCAGACTCGCGGCCAATTGGCTGCCAGCAGGGAGGTGTCAATCAACCCGATCGTACTCGATCCGGTTGAATTGTGGCGATTTCTGTCCACCTGCTCAGAGCAGGCGGACAGGGTTATGGAGCAGCAGTCTTTCGACTGCTTCTTCATAACTGCTGTTTTTGGCGAGTCTGAAGACTCGCCAGAAACACGGGCCCACAAGCTCCATACGGAGCTTGATAAATGGGCCTCCTAGAGTCATCTAAATATTTATTGGATTTAGCTACTATATCCCAGCTATCTGTGGATGAGTTAATTTCTGTAGCTAAGAGGGTGAACTTTCTAAACGGAGACTTCAGTTTCTAAACCTCCTTCAGCAGAGGAACCCTCCTTTAGATTTAAAATTGAGCATCTGCATTTTTTATTAAAGGAGGTTCTGTCTACACTAGAGATTCCTGAGGCTACACTCCCTGAGTAGCCTAAGATCCCTAAATTAGACGGGGTTTAAGAAGATAGGAAGGTTCCTCTGACCTTTTCTGTGCCAGTAAAGTTGTAAACATTATTAGTATTTAATGGGAAAGAGTAGGAACTTATTTTTCCCCCTCGTCTACTTTTAAAAAATGATTCCTGGTCCCTGACTCTCAATTAGAATTGTGGGGCTCAATCCCTAAGGTGTATGGCGCTATCTCTACGCTGACTAAGCATACTACTTTCCCTCTGGAGGATAGTTCTTCTTTTAGAGAGCCTATGGATAAGAACATGGAAACTTTTCTGAGGAAGATGTTTCTACATACAGGGTTTTTATTTCAACCAGCGGCAGCTGTAGCCATGGTTGCTTGAACAGCTACCTACTGGTGCAACACTCTGCTGGAACTCATTGAGGTGGAAACTCCACTGGAGGATATTCAGGAGAGAATTTAAGCACTGAGAATTGCTAACTCTTTCATCTGTGATGCGAATATGCAGATTATTTGCATAAATGCAAAGGCTGCTGGCTTTGCGGTTCTAACCCGCCGGGGTCTCTGGTTGAAATCTTGGTCTGCGGATTTGACTTCTAAGTCTTCAAGGGCTGGACTTCATTATCTCTACGGTTACCCGAGAGAAAGGTGCCTTTCTACCACAGTATAAGAAGAATGGGCCTAAGGGACAGCAACTGTCTAATTTTCGTTCCTTTCATGCTGACAAGTCACGACGAGAGCAGTCCTCTTCCAAGTCCGAGCAGCCCAAGAGTACTTGGAAGCCGTCTCACTCCTTTAATATGTCCAAACTCAGAAGCCTGCCGAGAACAATTAGGCATCAAGGGGGGCGGCCCCAGATCCAGGATCGAATCGAGTAGGGGGGCAGACTGTCTCTTTTTTCAGATGCTTGGTTCCAGGATATACAGGAACCTTGGGTCCTGGAAATTGTATCTCAAGGATACAGAATAGCATTCAAGTCTCATCTGCCCAGGGGCAGATTCCTACTCTCTTGTCTGTCTACAAGACCAGAAAAGAGGGCTGCCTTCTTAGGTTGCGTATAGGATCTCTCCTCTCCAGAAGTAATTGTCCTGGTACCTACAGCAGAAAGAGATTTGGGGTTTTATTCAAACCTTTTCGTGGTTCCAAAGAAGGAGGGAACTTTTCGTCCAATTCTGGACCTAAAGTGCCTAAACGAGCTTCTGAGTGATCCCTCTTTCAAGATGGAGACAATTCGGTCTATCATTCCTCTGGTTCAGGAAGGACAGTTTATGACCATAATAGACCTGAAGGATG
Organism: Bombina bombina; assembly: GCF_027579735.1. Classification (NCBI taxonomy): domain Eukaryota; kingdom Metazoa; phylum Chordata; class Amphibia; order Anura; family Bombinatoridae; genus Bombina; species Bombina bombina. The sequence goes on from NC_069499.1 coordinate 581,591,024, forward strand.
CATAGCTTCACGTCCCGATTCACAAGGAACATTTTCAGTTCCTGAGGTTTACCTTTCTGGACCAGCAATTCCAGTTCAAAGCTCTTCCGTTTGGTCTAGCTACTGCTTCAAGGATATTTACAAAGATTCTGGGGGTCCTTCTAGCTGTTGCCAGAACACAAGGTATTACAGTAGCGACTTACCTGGACGATATCTTGGTACAGGCACCATCTTTTCATCTAGCGGAAGAACAGTCGGAGTCCTTTCTCAAGCTTCTTCGATCATATTGATGTGAGATACATTTAGAAAAGAGTTCTCTTACTCCAAGTACAAGGGTACATTTCTGGGAACTATAATAGACTCCATATCCATGAGAATATTCCTCACAGATCAGAGATGTTGCAAGCTTACTTCTGCATGTCTTGCTCTCCAGGTTTGCTCGAGACCCTCAGTGGCTCAGTGTATGGAGGTAATCGGACTCATGGTGTTCTGCATGGACATTCTTTTTGCCAGATTCCACTTCAGACCCTTATTACTTTGCATGCTGAGACAATGTAACGGCGACCATTCAGATCTGTCTCAACAGATTGTGCTGGACAGCTGTCGAGAGACTTGCTCTCCTGGTAGCTCTGTCCAGATCATCTGTACCAAGGCACATGCTTTTTGGATCTGGACCGCCCTGGGAGATTGTGACTACGGACGCAAGCCTTTTTTTGGGCTGGGGAGACGTTTGGGGTGCCAAGAAGGCACAAGGTCTGTGGACTCAGGATGAGTCCTCCCTTCCGATCAATTTTTGGAACTCTGTGCAATCTTCAATGCTTCGGCCCCTTCTGGGTGCGTCCCAGTTTATCAGATTCCAATCAGACAATATATCCTCGGATGTCTATATCAACCATCAGGGGGGAATGAGAAGTTCCTTGGTGATGAAAGAAGTATCTCAGATACTAGAATGGGCGAAGTCTCACAAATGTACGCTGTCAGCTATCCACATTTTGGGGTGTGGACAACTGGGAACAGACTTCCTCAGCAGCCAACACTTTCACCCAGGGGAATGGCCTCTTCACCCGAGGTGTTTGCAGAGATATGCAGCGAGTGGGTGGCGCTGGAGATAGATCTCATGGCATCCCACCTCAATAACAAGCTACCCAGTTATGGGTCGAGGGATCCTCAGGCGGAACTGATAGATGCCCTATCAGTAACATGGAGGTTCAGACTTGTATATCTTTTTTTCTCCATTACCGCTTCTCCCTTGTGTGGTGGCTCACATCAAGCCTGAGCGAGCATCTGTGATTCTGATTGCTCCGTTGTGGCCGCGAAGGACGTGGTTTGCGGATCTGGTGGGGATGTCCTCATCTCCTCTGTGGAGGTTACCTTGTCGCAGAGATCTGCTGATACAGAGTCCCTTCGTTCATCAAAATGTAGATTCTCTGAGGCTGACTGCGTAGGGATGAACGCTTAGTCTTAGCCAAGAGAGGGTTTTCTGAGAGTGTTATTGACACTCTGGTTCAAGCTTCTAAACCAGTTACTCGTTGTATCTACCATAAAGTGTGGATGACTTATTTGTACTGGTGTGAAGAGCATGGTTTTTCCTGGCATAAGGTTAAGATTGCCAGAATTTTAGCTTTCCTCCAGGATGAACTGGAGAAGGGTTTATCTGCTAGTTCCCTGAAGGGACAGATATCGGCCCTGTTGGTGTTACTGCACAAAAGATTGGCTGAACTTCCAGATGTGCAGTCTTTTAAGGCTCTGGCTAGGATCAGACCCGTGTTTAGATCTGGGGCTCTGCCTTGGAGCCTCAATCTTGTTCTTTGTGTTTTGCAGCAATCTCCGTTTGAGCCTATGCATACTGTTGATATAAAATTGTTATCTTGGTTCTTTTTCTGTTGGCTATTGCCTCTGCATGCAGAGTTTCTGTGATTTCTGCTTTGCAATGTGATCCCCCTTATCTGTTTTTTTTATGCTGATAAGGCGGTTTTATGCACTAAACTCCTCCCTAAGGTGGTGTCGAATCTTAACATTAATCAAGAAATTGTTGTTCCTTCTTTGTGTCCTAATCCTTCTTCAGCGAAGGAACGTTTGCTTCACAATCAAGATGGGGTTTGTGCCTTGAAGTTCTATCTTCAGGCTACTAAGGAATTCAGACAATCTTCCTCTTTGTTTGTCATCTATGCGGGGAAGCGTAAGGGGCAGAAGGCTGCTACGACATCTCTATCTTTCTGGTTGAGTAGTCTCATCCCCTTAGCTTATGAGACTGCGGGATGACAGCCTCCTGAGAGGATAACTGCTCGTTCCACTAGAGCAGTGGCTTCCTCTTGGGCTTTTAAAAACAAACTCTCAATGGATAAGATTTGTAAGGCGGCTTCCTGGTCCTCCTTACACACTTTTTCTAAATTTTACAAGTTTGATGTGTTTGCTTCGGCTAAAGCAGCTTTCGGGAGAAAAGCTTTGCAGGCTGTGGTGCCCTCAGAATAGGGTCCGCCTCTTTTTTCTGTTCCCTCCCGTTATTCATTTAGTGTCCTCTGAAGCTTGGGTATAGTTTTCCCAACAGTAAGGAATAAAGTTGTGGACTATCCCTGCCTTATGGAAGAAAAACATAATTTATGCTTACCAGATAAATTCCTTTCCTTCCTGGCAGGGAGAGTCCACGACACCGCCCGTAATTAATGTTTTCGATGTGCGGCCCCCGTTTTAATATTATTTCTTCTGGCTCCTTTTATACCCTGATGTTTCTCCTACTTTTCCTTGTTCCCTCAAAAGAATGCCTGGGGGATAGGGGAAGTGGGAGGGATATTTAAGCCTTTGGCTGGGGTGTCTTTGCCTCCTCCTGGTGGCCAGGTGTTGCATTTCCCAACAGTAAGGAATGAAGTCGTACACTCTCCCTGTCAGGAAGGAAAGAAATTGATCTGGTAAGCATAAATTATGTTTTTGACTATTTTGTCCCTTCAAAGAAACTGGATGAAATATAATCATACTAAAGTTTTACACACAGTTATTCACTATTTCTCAGTTATTTATTTCGACAGCTGTATACTCCTGTAGCTTGACAGCCCTCTTTACATACCAGAAGTTGTTTCCGCTAATCATTGCTTGTTTGGCATGATTCAGTTATTAAAATGAAATATTTGTGCTGTTTCTTCATACAAATAGGATTGTAGCACAATTTTCTGATGTGACTGAATGTTTTTCATCTTTAGTACATAACATACTGAGTTATATTTCCTCTTTTATTTACAGCCACCAAAAGTGAAATGCTTAACCAGGATCTGGCATCCCAATATTACAGAGACTGGGGAGATCTGTTTAAGGTACTTACTATTGTTGTTGTTTTGTTCATATTCATCATTTTCATCTCACACTCTCTTTATGCAGTAGAGTCAGTATACAAATAAGAATGGCGTGACTGCAGATAACATTTTTTTCTTGCTTCTGTATATTGTTTAGTTCTTGAATAGTATCAAATATATATATATATATATATATATATATATCACACACTGTGGGGGGAAAAAAGGGACTACATTGTAGTTTGTTATAACAACACATAGACATAATTTGCAATTTGTCAGTCTATTGTGTATCCTTATGTTCTCAAAAACTAAAATAAAGCCAAGATGAATTCAGCTTTGTTAATGTAGAAAAAGATGCTACAATGCTGAATTCATCTTGGCTTTATTTTATTATTTGAGGACATAAGGATACACAATAGACTGACAAAATAGTCACAATTTTACATCAAAATTGCACATTATATCTGTGTGTTATGTTATAACAAACTACAATGTAGTCCCCCTTATTCCCTCCAGATTAACAACATATAAGATTACTTTTGAGCCTTGAGGAAGATTGGATTTGAGGATATCAAGGGGGTTGGTAATTAGTAAAGGTCACTCGATAATCATAGAAAAATATGTTGCAAATTTGGAAGTAATTAATGACCTAAGTAGAAAGTAAAATAATATAAAAAGTAAGGGCAACTACTAGGCTAACATTAGCGCAACATACTTTAATAGAATCTTAGGGTGATAAAGGAGCTCTGCATTGTATTAAATGGATAAATATCACTTAAGACCTTTAACATTATAGGATTAAGTAAAAATGAAGGAACAAAGGGTAACTGCACCACCATTCAACCAGATCAAGCAGTGCAAACACTCTGATTGATATCATCCTAATTGGCGCAGGAATAGGGACGCAGAAAGTATTAAAAAGCCTACTATAACTAAGAAAGCACACTCTGTTATAAGGTAAGCATAGGGTAACACCTGTAAATAAAATAATAAATACCTCACTGCAACCCCGGGCCACAGACCACAAGGCAAAGTGGAGTAGGGGAGAAACACCACGTTGTACACCCAGGCTTCTCTAAGGTAAAGTAGCTTTATGTCCTAAAAAAATTAGCCAATATCCTAAGAATGTTTTCCATAAAATAGTAATGAGATATACATAAGGAAATGTATATAATTATGAATCGGAAACCTGCGCTACTTAAGGAAAAATCTAACAGTGAGATAAGAAAATTTGTATGAAATATCAACTTGAATAATCAACGGCAATCCTGCTTATATTAGACAACTATATGTCAGAGTGCGGCTAAGTGAGAAAATGTGTTTGTTATAACAAAGAAAAACCTTATTATAATAAAACAATTTGTATAACAGCAGAGAAATGTGACTCTTAAGGGAACCGCAAACCAAAGAGACAGTAAATCAAATATTACCAAACTTCAATTAGTCCTTTGTCTGATATGCTCACACACACAGGTGGAATGTTCATAGATTTATTGAAAGATTCAAAAATGGTGTTGCTATGAGGAATAGTAATAAGTCTGCATGGTAAGGGTTCTAATAAGATATCCTGAATATATAAGTAAGGATTAATGATTTTCAAAGCTGCTCCTGCCAGAACCTTTCTTGGTCATCTTGTACTAGTAGTAGAGGCATATGTAGATACAGGGTCATACGCAATGTTTATCAATGCGTTGCAAAGCTGGTCAGCAGGAGTTTTTGTAGGAACACACAGTGTACTGGAGTTGGTCTGTACCATTAGAGTATCTTGCGCTGTGTCACCTCTAAGGGTCTGTATGGATCTGGTTGTTAACTTGATTCCATTTTTCTGGGGTAAGTGATTGAAGAAATAACCATGACTTTTCGGTAGATGAAGTCGCAGCACATGATTTATTTTGTCAAGGCCATACTTCTTGACAAGCTGCTGATTAGTAGATGATGCTCCTTGTAACATCTTCTGTGTTATTTCTGTTTGTGGAAGCCCTTTAAATATATTGCGCGGACATATGAGATTGATGTTGCTCATATTCGGTTGTACACCAGCTATTTCTGGTGGTTCAGTGGTGGTTGTGTATGTGTCCCATCCAGCTCTCCTAGAGCGTAGCTGGAAGGCGTTTGTTGATTAGCTGGAGCAAAAGGTGTTCTAATCTTCAAAAGTGCTCATTTGAATGTTTCATAAAATAGTCACCCCATGGTGATGACAACAATGCCGCCATGAGGACCTTTAGGGGCAAAGAGTGATCAATAGATGAGCTTTAAAATAACCCAAATAATCCTATTATCACATTCTCTTCATTCCGTTAGTATCTTTATTTGAAAAGCAAGAATGTAAGTTTAGATGCTGGCCCATTTTTGGTGAACAACCTGGGTTGTTGCTGATTGGTGGATAAATTCATCCACCAATAAACAAGTGTTGTCCTAAAATTAGCTGGCTCCTTAGCTAAGATGCCTTCTTTTTCAAATAAAGATAGCAAGAGAACGAATCAAATTGATTATAGGAGTAATTAGAAAGTTGCTTAAAATTGCATGCTCTATCTGAATCACGAAAGAAAAAAATTGGGTTGAGTGTCCCTTTAAGCATAAGACTATTCTTAGAATTAATTAAGTTTGCACTTCAGAAGGAAAGATGGGTTGGCATGAATGAGCTTTCTATTTTATTTGCTGTCAAAATTTGTTTCTCAGAGACTGGGTAATACACGTGTGAAAATAAGTTATCACGGCTATATGCTATAAAGCTTTTGTATTTTTATATCCCTGGTTATACAAATGGAAGTCACACAGCTAATGTCAACTACATTGCACACATCTTTTTACATTGTCGTTAGAAGTTTGTGCTACAAAACACTTGGTCGACATTATTCATGGATTCAGGGTAACTGTACACTGATAGATAACTATAAGAAATTAATTTATTTGATGCATAAACTATAGCATATATGCAGCAAAACAGCTTTTGTTTGTTTTCTTACAAAAACAGCTGTTTCTACAGATGTTGAAGAACATCTACAGCTAAAACCTTAAGGGTGTGGGTTGGATGGTCTAGTAAAGGCACGTGCATTCATCTGTAAATAAATTATACAGGGAACAAATTTGCACTCACGGTGCAGTCTCTTAATATGGTTTGAAATACATCTGTTCTACCCATTAAAGATCACAAACACCATTAAAAGGACAGTGTTCTGTTAATGTTGTTCCCCTTTGTGTTCATATGGATCCAATTTACCTGCTTGTGTGTATTAAATTGTATTAAACGTTAACCTGTATTGAATTGAATTTCAATACTGCTGTAATGGCTACAGAAAAGCTATATCAACAAGAATCAGGAAAAGAAATTACACTCCCAGTGGGGTGGCGCGGTCTAGAGAGGTACTAACGTTTATTTTCAGTTGCTCTTTCTAAGTTGAGGGCTTTGTATATTCAATGATAAGCAGGTATTTTTATAGAGAGAGAAAAATAAAATTGCTATTTCACGTATAAAAATAAAAATACATTTTATACTCTGCAACTGGTATAAGACACACAATCAGGGGAAACCAGTTTTCAAGTACACGGTCCTTTTAAACCAAGGAAAACCTTTACTGCTTTAACTTAATGAGGATAAAATTCACATGCATACACAATTTGTATAGACCGGCCCAGCCCCGCCCTCTACAGCCCAGCCACGCCGCCTGTTCCCATTGTATAAAAAACAGCTAGATTGGCAGATTTGAATGAACAAACAATACAAAAAATATAAAATACCCATGCTCAAGCTACAAAACGTAAATGTCCAGTGCTTATGCCTAGCACAGCAGCCTGTAGAACTCAGCTTCTTATTAAGTTTACATCATGATAACCACATGTTTTGCAAACACAATTTAGGGAGAAAAAAACAAAACAGTATATTCTATTTCTATGCTTATAAACCCCAAATAGCTTAACAGCTCAGAAATGTTGCTTATAGGCGGATTCCAACATGCTGATTACTTCTGCTCCTTTGTGGGGTGTCCAGTAGTATAAAGTGTCCGTGTGTGTTAAGAAGTGTATTTGCGTGAAATTCAGGAAGACGAGATCCTGCGTGGGGTGCTACTGCTTATGAATAAATATTGGTTCTTAGGTACATTATACAGTGTAGTAATGCAGGATCTCGTCTTCCTGAATTCCACGTAAATACACTTCTTAACACACACGGACACTTTATACTACTGGACACCCCACGAAGGAACAGAAGTAATCAGCTCCACGCAGGAAAACTTCAGTGATGACAGTGAACAGCAAGCTCCTGCTCAGCAGTTGCAGTTTACCCACGCTTGAAGCACGGATATCAACTCCGCACCACCAGAAACAGCTTGCTGCTGTCTGTGCCCCCTGCATTAGGAGTTGTGACACCAGGGGAGTCCCATTCATGGTCCGCGTCTGCTCACTACAGGTGAATGTCGGACTCACTCACAGTTAGTCACAGTTAAACTTGCAGGAAGAGTCTACACTAACACTGAAGCGGGAAGCCTGAGAGCTCAACCAGAAAATGGGAGCTATGCTCCCAGCGGCCAGACTGGGTACTGCAGCTGTCATAAAGCTTGTGATATAAAGCAGGCCAGTCTGTGTTTGTGACAACTGACATACAGGCCTGGCCCACCAGGCCTTTTTCCCGGTATCCCGGTGGCCCAATCCGGCCCTTGTTAACCCTTTGTTTGCCTATTATACTGTAGTACTGCACTACTGTTTACCTGTAGATATTTGCTTATCCTTTCTTATATACTGTAACCTTTGGTTTTTCCACAGATAATTTAACCCCTTCACAACATTGTTTGCTTTGTTAGGATTGTTGGTGTGTGTTCTCCCCCACTTAGTTATGCCACGTATGTGTGGAGTCTATGTCTCATTCTAGACAGGGTCATGCAGTGTTGCCTTTACAGTAAAGTTTTCAGGTATTTACAACCAAACCGGGTTATCCCCAGGACAGCTCTTCCGATTTTTCTACTACATTAAATGAATATGTCCATTCTGCAATTTTTAAAGTGATTCATATCATATACCTCCACCAGTTCATCAGGGACACACCTTAGGATCGTCCCCCTAGGTACCCTACAGAAATCAGAAGTTCAGTGGAATCAGAAATTTCCCCTTCTGAGGAAGATTATTCAAAAACACAACAACCCCCCCCCCCCCACCACCACCACCACCACCTTTGCTGATGACTTAGCAGAAGAATTGTCCTTTAATTTCAGATTGGAGCACACGGTTATGTGTATATATGCATTGCCTTTACATCAGAGTACTCAACCAGGGTTATCCCAAGGACAGTTCTTCTAACCTGTCTCCTAAATTAAAAGAATATATCCACTTTGCAATTTCAGAACTGATTGCTTTTATACCTTCACCAGTTAAATGCAGGTGCTTGCAAGGGACAGAAGGAAATCTTTACAAGCCTTAGGTTTATCAGGGACATCCCTCAGGAGCAACGCACATACCCTGCACAAATTAGGAGTACAGTGGGGTCAGAAATCCCTTCTTCTGAGGAAGATTATTTAGAAACCCAGGACCTCCGCTGCTGATGAAGTAGCAGAAGAAATATCTCTTAATGGGAAAGGAAAGTCCAAATTAAACTTGCTAGAATCAGATAGAGCATGTTGTTTTAATACTTTTAAAATCACTTCTATTTTCAAATGTCTTGTTCTCTTGATATCCCTTGCTGAAAAACAATACGCACATATCCTACACTCTAGTGGTGGACATTTCAAAATTTAGTGTATATAAGGAGGTTTAATCAAGTAAAAACTGATTAAGTCTGCAACATTTTAGAATTGAATTTCCTTTTCCTCTTTAAAATACGTAAGTCAGTCCAATTATAAGTGTAAATATACACTTCAGGTGAACTCACTGTCTCTACACAGTCTGAACAGGTCCTGTTGTGTGTGTTATATTAAAAGTAAAAAGAGGATATGTTATAGTATATTCTCAGGCTTTGTTGGAATCATGGAATGCACTCATCAATTTCTGCATTTAGTCCCACTGGGGTTAAGTTTTTAAACTTATAGATTAATTCTGCCTCTCTTCTTAGTAGTTTGTTCTCATAATTACCTCCTCTCCAGTTGTTTTTTTTACCTTACATAATCACCAAAACTTTTGGTGTTTCTTCTATGAACCTCCCTATAATGTCTATGAATGATCTTATCTGTATGACCTTTTTCTATTTCCCAAGGTGTTCTCTAAATCTTTCTCTTAGGGTCCTTGAAGTCTCCCTTATATACTGTTTCTTACATTCACACTCAGTAATGGATATAACCCCTTTGTCCATACACCTGAATGTGGGTCAGATTACAAATGGAGCGTTAATAAGTGCTCCCACTCGTGGTTAACTGCGCTAGAAGTTCGTCTTTTTGTGGCCGTTGTATTTCACTTGTATTATGACTTGAAAGCAAACTGTTTTTGCTCACGCGCTAACCAGACGAGCGCAAAAAGCCGAATTTAAAATATCATGTGCAAGTTCATGTATTCTCCATCGGTGGTCATGGGTCTTACAGCAGGACAATGACTCAAAGCACACGTCAAAAAGAACCCAAAAATGGTTTAAGACAAAGCACTGGAGAGTACTGAACTGACCAGCAATGAGTCCAGATATCAATCCCATAGAGCACATGTGAAGAGATCTCAAAACAGCAGTTGGGAAAAGGAACCCTTCCAATCTGAGAGACCTGGAGCAGTTGGCGAAGAAAGAAAAGAAAAAACAGAAGCGCCACATGGCCCAATATTGTTTGGTCCAAAACTTGTAGATCTTGAAATAAGAAACAGACTCACATTTAGAAGAGCACCTCAATTAGTGCTAAGTAGGCAGTCTGGGATCTATTCGGTCACCCAGAAGACCAGCTTCCTGCACAGGAACTGATGTCTGTGTGGACAGAAAGGAAACACAGGTGCCTATATGGCCTAGTATTGTTGATACAAGTTAACAGATTCAAACAATGAGAAGAGTGGTACTCACAATGTGTAAAGCACCTCTAATGATGCTATGGGAGCAGGAAGGGATCAATTCAGTCACCCAACAGACTTGTGGCAAGTCATCCAAGTAGATTCAATAGTTCAGAGGAACCCACAGTGGTCCAAATGGTGATTAACCTCAAGTAAAAAGGTTAAAAAATCCCAAAGAAAGAGCAGCAAGTGTTCAAATGCTAAAAATGACTTTAATAAAAATTATAAAAATACAGGCAACGCGTTTCTCAGCCAATGGCTGTTTCATCAGGCTGTTTCATCAGATAGCTGCCTTCTCTCCTCTCCAGAGACTTTACAATATTTTAATATTTCTATTGCCTCATATATGTCTATCTTAGGCAATAAGACACACTTTTATTAACTAATTGTATCACATTATAATTGTTTTACCACTGTGTATTGTTATTGAGTTCATTATTTTTAGGTTGTTGATATACATATATGTATATATGGATTAATATTTGATATTGATCACTATTATCACAAGTTTTCCTAATTTTATTCACTTATATTCACACTATATTATTGGTTATCATTGTACATATTCACATATTCACATTTATCCCCTTTCACTAATTATTAAATTTTTTGACACATTAGAAGACTCTGGCTCTAGTGCCTCCACTTGTCTCACTCATTTAATAGTAGGGCGCCCCCTCACTTTCTCTTGTTAAGTGTATAGTGTTGCTAGTCTGTTTAAACATGTCTGACACAGAGGAACCTACTTGTTCATTATGTTTGAAAGCCATGGTGGAGCCCCATAGGAGAATGTGTACTAAATGTATTGATTTCACCTTAAACAGTAAAGATCAGTCTTTATCTATAAAAGAATTATCACCAGAGGGTTCTGTCGAGGGGGAAGTTATGCCGACTAACTCTCCCCATGTGTCAGACCCTTCGCCTCCCGCTCAGGGGACGCACGCTAGTATGGCGCCAATTACATCAGGGACGCCCATAGCGATTACCTTGCAGGACATGGCTGCAATCATGAATAATACCCTGTCAGAGGTATTATCTAGATTGCCTGAATTAAGAGGCAAGCGCGATAGCTCTGGGGTTAGGAGAGATACAGAGCGCGCAAATGCTGTAAGAGCCATGTCTGATACTGCGTCACAGTATGCAGAACATGAGGACGGAGAGCTTCAGTCTGTGGGTGACATCTCTGACTCGGGGAAACCTGATTCAGAGATTTCTAATTTTAAATTTAAGCTTGAGAACCTCCGTGTATTGCTTGGGGAGGTATTAGCTGCTCTGAATGACTGTAACACAGTTGCAATTCCAGAGAAATTGTGTAGGCTGGATAAATACTATGCGGTGCCGGTGTGTACTGATGTTTTTCCTATACCTAAAAGGCTTACAGAAATTATTAGCAAGGAGTGGGATAGATCCGGTGTGCCCTATTCCCCACCCCTATATTTAGAAAAACGTTTCCAATAGACGCCACTACACGGGACTTATGGCAGACGGTCCCTAAGGTGGAGGGAGCAGTTTCTACTTTAGCAAAGCGTACCACTATCCCGGTTGAGGACAGTTGTGCTTTTTCAGATCCAATGGATAAAAAATTGGAGGGTTACCTTAAGAAAATGTTTATTCAACAAGGTTTTATTTTACAGCCCCTTGCATGCATTGCGCCTGTCACTGCTGTGGCGGCATTCTGGTTTGAGGCCCTGGAAGAGGCCATCCATACAGCTCCATTGAATGAAATTATTGACAAGCTTAGAACGCTTAAGCTAGCTAACTCATTTGTTTCTGATGCCATTGTTCATTTGACTAAACTAACGGCTAAGAATTCTGGATTCGCCATCCAGGTGTGTAGGGCGCTATGGCTTAAATCCTGGTCAGCTGACGTGACTTCAAAGTCTAAATTACTCAACATTCCTTTCAAGGGGCAGACCTTATTCGGGCCTGGCTTGAAGGAAATTATTGCTGACATTACTGGAGGAAAGGGTCATACCCTTCCTCAGGACAGGGCCAAATCAAAGGCCAAACAGTCTAATTTTTGTGCCTTTCGAAATTTCAAGGCAGGAGCAGCATCAACTTCCTCCGCTTCAAAACAAGAGGGAACTGTTGCTCATTCCAGACAGGCCTGGAAACCTAACCAGTCCTGGAACAAGGGCAAGCAGGCCAGAAAGCCTGCTGCTGCCCCCAAGACAGCATGAAGGAACGGCCCCCTATCCGGAAACGGATCTAGTGGGGGGCAGACTTTCTCTCTTCGCCCAGGCGTGGGCAAGAGATGTTCAGGATCCCTGGGCGTTGGAGATCATATCTCAGGGATATCTTCTGGACTTCAAAGCTTCTCCTCCACAAGGGAGATTTTATCTTTCAAGGTTATTAGCAAACCAGATAAAGAAAGAGGCATTCCTAAGCTGTGTGCAAGACCTCCTAGTAATGGGAGTGATCCATCCAGTTCCGTGGACGGAACAAGGACAGGGGTTTTTTTCAAATCTGTTTGTGGTTCCCAAGAAAGAGGGAACCTTCAAACCAATCTTGGATCTAAAGATCTTAAACAAATTCCTCAGAGTTCCATCATTCAAAATGGAAACTATTCGGACCATCCTACCCATGATCCAAGAGGGTCAGTACATGACCACAGTGGACTTAAAGGATGCCTACCTTCACATACCGATTCACAAAGATCATCATCGGTTCCTAAGTTTTGCCTTTCTAGACAGGCATTACCAATTTGTAGCTCTTCCCTTCGGGTTGGCCACAGCCCAGAGAATTTTTACAAAGGTTCTGGGCTCACTTCTGGCGGTTCTAAGACCGCGAGGCATAGCGGTGGCTCCTTATCTAGACGACATCCTGATACAGGCGTCAAGCTTTCAAATTGCCAAGTCTCATACAGAGATAGTTCTGGCATTTCTGAGGTCGCATGGGTGGAAAGTGAACGTGGAAAAGAGTTCTCTATCCCCACTCACAAGAGTCTCCTTCCTAGGGACTCTTATAGATTCTGTAGAGATTAAAATTTACCTGACGGAGTCCAGGTTATCAAAACTTCTAAATGCTTGCCGTGTCCTTCATTCCATTCCATGCCCGTCAGTGGCTCAGTGCATGGAAGTAATCGGCTTAATGGTAGCGGCAATGGACATAGTGCCATTTGCGCGCCTGCATCTCAGACCACTGCAATTATGCATGCTAAGTCAGTGGAATGGGGATTACTCAGATTTGTCCCCTCTACTAAATCTGGATCAAGAGACCAGAGATTCTCTTCTCTGGTGGCTATCTCGGGTCCATCTGTCCAAGGGTATGTCCTTTCGCAGGCCAGATTGGACGATTGTAACAACAGATGCCAGCCTTCTAGGTTGGGATGCAGTCTGGAACTCCCTGAAGGCTCATGGATCGTGGACTCAGGAGGAGAAACTCCTCCCAATAAATATTCTGGAGTTAAGAGTAATATTCAATGCTCTTCTAGCTTGGCCTCAGTTAGCAACCCTGAGGTTCATCAGATTTCAGTCGGACAACATCACGACTGTGGCTTACATCAACCATCAAGGGGGAACCAGGAGTTCCCTAGCGATGTTAGAAGTCTCAAAGATAATTCGCTGGGCAGAGTCTCACTCTTGCCACCGGTCAGCGATCCACATCCCAGGCGTAGAGAACTGGGAGGCGGATTTTCTAAGTCGTCAGACTTTTCATCCGGGGGAGTGGGAACTCCATCCGGAGGTGTTTGCTCAACTGGTCCATCGTTGGGGCAAACCAGAACTGGATCTCATGGCGTCTCGCCAGAACGCCAAGCTTCCTTGTTACGGATCCAGGTCCAGGGACCCGGGCGCGATGCTGATAGATGCTCTAGCAGCTCCTTGGTTCTTCAACCTGGCTTATGTGTTTCCACCATTTCCTCTGCTCCCTCGACTGATTGCCAAAATCAAACAGGAGAGAGCATCAGTGATTCTGATAGCGCCTGCGTGGCCACACAGGACCTGGTATGCAGACCTAGTGGACATGTCATCTCTTCCACCATGGACTCTGCCTCTGAGGCAGGACCTTCTAATACAAGGTCCTTTCAATCATCCAAATCTAATTTCTCGGAGACTGACTGCATGGAGTTTGAACGCTTGATTCTATCAAGGCGTGGCTTCTCTGAGTCGGTCATTGATACTTTAATACAGGCACGAAAGCCTGTCACCAGGAAAGTCTACCATAAGATATGGCGTAAATATCTTTATTGGTGTGAATCCAAGAGTTACTCATGGAGTAAGGTTAGGATTCCTAGGATATTGTCCTTTCTCCAAGAGGGTTTGGACAAAGGCTTATCAGCTAGTTCTTTAAAGGGACAGATCTCTGCTCTGTCTATTCTTTTGCACAAGCGTCTGGCAGAGGTTCCAGACGTCCAGGCATTTTGTCAGGCTTTGGTTAGGATTAAGCCTGTGTTCAAAACTGTTGCTCCCCCGTGGAGCTTAAACTTGGTTCTTAAAGTTCTTCAGGGAGTTCCATTTGAACCCCTTCATTCCATTGATATTAAACTTTTATCTTGGAAAGTTCTGTTTTTGATGGCTATTTCCTCGGCTCGAAGAGTCTGAGTTATCTGCCTTACAATGTGATTCTCCTTATCTTATTTTTCATTCAGACAAGGTAGTTCTGCGTACCAAACCTGGGTTTTTACCTAAGGTGGTTTCTAACGGGAATATCAATCAAGAGATTGTTGTTCCATCATTGTGTCCTAATCCTTCTTCAAAGAAGGAACGTCTGGACGTAGTCCGTGCCTTGAAGTTTTACTTACAGGCTACTAAAGATTTTCGTCAAACATCTGCCCTGTTTGTCGTTTACTCTGGTCAGAGGAGAGGTCAAAAAGCTTCGGCAACCTCTCTCTCCTTTTGGCTTCGGAGCATAATACTCTTAGCCTATGAGACTGCTGGACAGCAGCCCCCTGAAAGGATTACAGCTCATTCTACTAGAGCTGTGGCTTCCACCTGGGCCTTTAAAAATGAGGCCTCTGTTGAACAGATTTGCAAGGCTGCGACTTGGTCTTCGCGTCACACCTTTTCAAAATTTTACAAATTTGATACTTTTGCTTCTTCGGAGGCTGTTTTTGGGAGAAAGGTTCTACAGGCAGTGGTTCCTTCCGTTTAAGTTCCTGCCTTGTCCCTCCCATCATCCGTGTACTTTAGCTTTGGTATTGGTATCCCACAAGTAATGGATGATCCGTGGACTGGATACACTTAACAAGAGAAAACATCATTTATGCTTACCTGATAAATTTATTTCTCTTGTAGTGTATCCAGTCCACGGCCCGCCCTGTCCTTTTAAGGCAGGTCTAAATTTTAATTAAACTACAGTCACCACTGCACCCTATGGTTTCTCCTTTCTCGGCTTGTTTCGGTCGAATGACTGGATATGGCAGTGAGGGGAGGAGCTATATAGCAGCTCTGCTGTGGGTGATCCTCTTGCAACTTCCTGTTGGGAAGGAGAATATCCCACAAGTAATGGATGATCCGTGGACTGGATACACTACAAGAGAAATAAATTTATCAGGTAAGCATAAATTATGTTTTTTTGTGGCGAAGAAAGAGTCGTCCAAAATTCCAGCAGAGAGGTGTAAGAAACTCATTGATGGTTACAGGAAGCAATTGATTTCTGTTATTTTTTCCAAGGGGTGTGCTACCAAATATTAAATTGAGGGTGACAATAATTTTGTCCAGTCCATTTTTGGAGTTTTGCGTGGAATGTGTCAGATTTGGCTTTTTTTATCCACTTTTTTGTGTCATACCAATACAAACAAACAAAAATAAGCATGAGAATGCCTAAACATTTGTAATTGCAACACATTTTTGGACAAAGTAGTGCATTATCTGACAGAAATGCAGGGGTGCCAATATTTTTGGCAATGACTGTATACAGGGAGTGCAGAATTATTAGGCAAATGAGTATTTTGACCACATCATCCTCTTTATGCATGTTGTCTTACTCCAAGCTGTATAGGCTCGAAAGCCTACTACCAATTAAGCATATTAGGTGATGTGCATCTATGTAATGAGAAGGGGTGTGGTCTAATGACATCAACACCCTATATCAGGTGTGCATAATTATTAGGCAACTTCCTTTCCTTTGGCAAAATGGGTCAAAAGGACTTGACAGGCTCAGAAAAGTCAAAAATAGTGAGATATCTTGCAGAGGGATGCAGCACTCTTAAAATTGCAAAGCTTCTGAAGCGTGATCATCGAACAATCAAGCGTTTCATTCAAAATAGTCAACAGGGTCGCAAGAAGCGTGTGGAAAAACCAAGGCGCAAAATAACTGCCCATGAACTGAGAAAAGTCAAGTGTGCAGCTGCCAAGATGCCACTTGCCACCAGTTTGGCCATATTTCAGAGCTGCAACATCACTGGAGTGCCCAAAAGCACAAGGTGTGCA
This sequence comes from Bombina bombina, assembly GCF_027579735.1. Taxonomy (NCBI): domain Eukaryota; kingdom Metazoa; phylum Chordata; class Amphibia; order Anura; family Bombinatoridae; genus Bombina; species Bombina bombina. The sequence goes on from NC_069499.1 coordinate 581,607,606, forward strand.
ATACTCAGAGACATGGCCAAGGTAAGAAAGGCTGAAAGACGACCACCACTGAACAAGACACACAAGCTGAAACGTCAAGACTGGGCCAAAAAATATCTCAAGACTGATTTTTCTAAGGTTTTATGGACTGATGAAATGAGAGTGAGTCTTGATGGGCCAGATGGATGGGCCCGTGGCCAGATTGGTAAAGGGCAGAGAGCTCCAGTCCGACTCAGACGCCAGCAAGGTGGAGGTGGAGTACTGGTTTTGGCTGGTATCATCAAAGATGAGCTTGTGGGGCCTTTTCGGGTTGAGGATGGAGTCAAGCTCAACTCCCAGTCCTACAGCCAGTTTCTGGAAGACACCTTCTTCAAGCAGTGGTACAGGAAGAAGTCTGCATCCTTCAAGAAAAACATGATTTTCATGCAGGACAATGCTCCATCACACGCGTCCAAGTACTCCACAGCATGGCTGGCAAGAAAGGGTATAAAAGAAGAAAATCTAATGACATGGCCTCCTTGTTCACCTGATCTGAACCCCATTAAGAACCTGTGGTCCATCATCAAATGTGAGATTTACAAGGAGGGAAAACAGTACACCTCTCTGAACAGTGTCTGGGAGGCTGTGGTTGCTGCTGCACGCAATGTTGATGGTGAACAGATCAAAACACTGACAGAATCCATGGATGGCAGGCTTTTGAGTGTCCTTGCAAAGAAAGGTGGCTATATTGGTCACTGATTTGTTTTTGTTTTGTTTTTGAATGTCAGAAATGTATATTTGTGAATGTGATATTGGTTTCTGAGATGTTTTTGAGATGTTATATTGGTTTCACTGGTAAAAATAAATAATTGAAATGGGTATATATTTGTTTTTTGTTAAGTTGCCTAATAATTATGCACAGTAATAGTCACCCGCACACACAGATATCCCCCTAAAATAGCTATAACTAAAAACAAACTAAAAACTACTTCCAAAACTATTCAGCTTTGATATTAATGAGTTTTTTGGGTTCATTGAGAACATGGTTGTTGTTCAATAATAAAATTAATCCTCAAAAATACAACTTGTCTAATAATTCTGCTCTCCCTGTATATACACTGTGTGCACAATTATTAGGCAAGTGAGTATTTTGACCATATCATCATTTTATGCATATTGTCCAACTCCAAGCTGTGTAAACTTGAATGCTTATTGGATTTAAAGGGACAGTCTACACCAGAATTTTTATTGTTTTAAAAGATAGATAATCCCTTTATTACCCATTCCCCAGTTTTGCATAACAAACACGGTTATAATAATATACTTTTAACCTCTGTGATTATCTTGTATCTAAGCCTCTGCAAACTGCCCCCTTATTTCAGTTCTTTTGACAGACTTGCAGTTTAGCCAATCAGTGCCTGCTCCCAGATAACTTCACGTGCACAAGCACAGTGTTATCTATATGAAATACGTGAACTAACACCCTCTAGTGGTGAAAAACTGTTAAAATGCATTCTGAAAAGAGGTGGCCTTCAAGGTCTAAGAAATTAGCATATGAACCTCCTAGGTTAAGCTTTCAACTAAGAATACCAAGAGAACAAAGCAAAATTGGTGATAAAAGTAAATTGGAAAATTGTTTACAATTACATGCTCTATCTGAATCATGAAAGTTTATTTTGGCCTAGACTGTCCCTTTAAGCATATCAGGTGATGTGTATTTGTGTAATAAGGGAGGGTGTGGCCT
>NC_069499.1:581611807-581684307 GCF_027579735.1 Bombina bombina
TATCAGGATCTTCCTTGAGTGGTTTGCAGGGAGGTGGGGCTTGGTCTATAGAGCTATTTCTTACAAGCTCTGGTGTTTTCAGACTTTAGAGGCGGAGCAGAGTTTGTGGACAATACTATCCAGCGTGGAAGCCAGTTAAGGGGTATCATTACCGGACAAGTGAGCTCTGCATACTTTACTGTTGATTCCGGACCATGAAATCTGCCACCTGAGATATTAACTGGAATCATGGCATGGGACAGTACTAGGTGCAGATTGTGTTGTGTGTGTGCCTCAGGATCCCACTCACCCTCCCACCAGATCCTCCAAAAAAACAAAAAAATTGCATACTCTTGCGCTTTCAAAATGGCGAGGCAAAAAATTGTGATTAATTGCATCATGCGATTAATCGCACAGCCCTGATATACAGATATTAATACATAAATACATATGTACACATATATATATATATATATATATATACACACATATTTAGACATGTAATGTATATTTATGTATGTCTATTAAAGCTCTGCCTTTTTTTTTTCCAACACCTGAGATCTCATATCTTTGAGCCTTTATAACTATTGTGTGCAATATTTTTTTTAATTATTTTATTTAGCTGGTGGTGTTATGAGTGTAAGTGTACTTTGTAATGTATTTTTGATGTGTTTTCATTTTAATATTTTTATTGATTTTCATTAATAACAAAAACTTAGAGAAATGTTACATGACATTTCAAGGAAGTTTACACTGTATTCCCTATCCAGAACATAACAAGAGGGTATGAGGAAAGGGTGGGAGAAGGAGGGAAGGGGTATAGGAAAAGGGATGAAGGAGAGACAATATCCACCACATTGAAATTGACTTATCACCTGATATTATTACATTATAGGAGCATCATCAGGGATTTGTGTGCATTTTGCTCCCATAAGAAAATGACATCCAAAATAAAGTATTTTCTCCCAGTATAGCTGTAGTGAATCTTTCCGAGTGCTAGAACATGGCCTCCTGTTTCCATTGGCTAAAGGTTTGAACCTGTTGTTTTTTCCAATAGCGTGGGATAATACGTTTAGCACAGTTTAACATACATTGCAAAAGTTTTAGTCAAAGTTTACAATCCAACTTAGGGTAGTGACTTGGAAGTATCAGAGAGGTGGACATGGATACGGTCAAGCCTAATGTTGAATCTATGTAGGTACTTATCTGGGCCCAGAAATTGGTAATCTGCGTGCACGTAACCCATATGTGTGATAGACTGCCTATCTCGCCGCAGCCCCTCCAGCACTTAGGTGATACATTCGGGTATATCGATCTTAATTTTTGTGGCGTGAGGTACCAACGGAATAGTATCTTATAGTTCAGCTCTAGTATGTTAGGGGCAATAGAGGATTTGGCTGTAGAAAGAAAGATTTTCCTCCATACTTGGTCAGAAAACTGCATAGGGAGTTCTGATTCTCAGTGTTTGAGGTAGGTGGGTCTTTTGTCAGGGAAGGAACCCCTTAATATCTTGTAAATAATGGAAATGTGTGCTCTGCTTATATCGAGTGAGATATTTAGTTGCTCAAACTTAGTTAGTGATCTAAGAAGCAAAGACCTGTGTGGGCTGGACATGATGACATTACTGGTTTGAAGGTATGAGAACCACTGGTTAAAGGGGGGACCTATTTCTTCCTTAAATGTACATAGTTCTGAGGGTACCACCCTTTACTAATAAGTAAATGGGCACATTAGTAAGTATCCTCTTACTTATGGGTAGTCTTAAGATTTATTTTCCCCAAAAAAGGGGATTATTAAGCAAAGGCGTTAGAGATGAAATTGGGCTGGAGACGCATGTAGTATCTTTAAGTGCCCTGTCCCAAATGTTGAGTGTGTGTTTGATGTATTTGTTTTGGTATATTGGGGGGGGGGGCGATGCTGCTTGGGTAGCCAGCTAACATCCCTCATGTGTAGTAGATTGGATAAGTAGGCTTCAATTTTCCCCCATAGCTTGGACTGTGGGTTGTGATTCCATGAAACAATGCGGCTTAAATGGGCTGCTCTGTAGTAATTGGTAAGATTTTGAACCCCCAGTCCCCCATCTTCTTTGTCTAAATACAAGGTATGTTTGGTGACTCTCGGTTTTTTTATGGGCCCTGATAAAAGAATTTATCATGTGCTGCTGTATTATAAGATATCTGTCTGGTAGTTCTAGGGGGAGGGTTTGAAAAAGATATAAGTACTTAGGAGCAATTATCATTTTGACCACGAGAGTTGTTTATGCTTGTGCCAGGCTTCTAATAGCTTAGATATTTCTGTTTGGAGCGGAATATAGTTGAGATCAAAGCGGATGATGGGGTTGTCTGAGATGTTAAGGCCTAGATATAATAGTCTGTCTGATATTAGAAAGGCTGTGTTTTGAATGAGGAATTGCTTCTCGGTTTGCGATAAGTTAATCGGGACAAGCGCTGATTTATCAGCATTTATTGAGAAGTTGGAGACTAATTTGTAGTCCTTCAGTAATTGGGTTAAAGCGGGTATAGAGAAGAGAGGTGATTGCAGAGTTAGAATATCATCGTCAGCGAACAGCAAACATTTCCGTGTGAAGTATCCAAAGCTTATTCCGACAATATCAGGAGGTATTCTAATTTGGATCGCAAGTATTTCTACTGTCAGGGCAAACAGTAATGGCGAGAGTGGGCCGCCCTGCCTCATACCGTTACTAATTTGTAATGGGTGTGAGAGGGTATTATTAACTTGTACTCTGGCCGATGGTTTATTGTAGAGGGCTTGGATTCGTGTAATTAAACTACTAGGAGTTCCAAACTTTGACAGGGCAGACCACATAAAATCACAGTCCACCCTGTCAAAGGCCTTTTCTGCATCAGTGGATAATAATAGTAAGGGAGTATCATTGTCTCTTGCTATCTGAAGTGTGTGTAAAATCTTGTGGAATTGTCTATAGCTTCCCTGCCAGGGATAAATCCTACCTGGTCAGGGTGTATTAAATTGGGAAGGAATTTGTTTAGTCTAGTCGACAGGAGTTTTGCATAGATTTTTACATCTAAATTGATTAAGGAGATGGGTCTGTAATTACCTACTCTGTCCGTGGGTTTTCCTGGCTTAGTTATAAATGTGATCGTCGCTTCAAGTAAGGGAATGCGTAAAAGGTTAGTTTTGGTCAATAGATTAAAAAAGTTCCAGCAATTTTTTATGTGTTTTGTGAAACAACCAGAGGTCTGAGGACGCATGAATCATTATAGCATAAATCGCTATTGCACTCAAGCGATAGCGTTATATTTCTACTCGTAATATCAGTGGTAAACACGATGAGCGCAAACCCCCGCAATAAACCCCTTATCGCTTGCGTACAAACGTAATCTGGCCTGTATCTTTAATAATTTTCCTGTGGTTGTAATTCTAACTGATTACTTTTTGCATGTATGTATGTATGTCTACAAGCCTTACAACAGTTGTACAGAAAGAAGCCACACAGCTGTTCCTCATACAGATCAACCTTTGAGAATTGAAGGTTTTTATTGAAAAGCACAATATATTTTTTTACATTTTTAGCGCATCTATATGAATTTAGGTTTATCTGCTATCTGTTACAAAAAATTGGATCCAATTTCAAGATATGCCAATGTATCATTATGAAATGTTATACTTCTTTGTGGTGAAAATTATATGTTATAAATGAGATATCTAATTTATCCTTATCCAATTCCTTCTTATCAGTTTTATTTTTATATGATAGTAGTGTTTTTCTATCAGTTTCCCTTGCCTCTTCATTGCTTTTCTTAACTACACTCTCTTCATACCCTTTTTTATATAATCTTCTCTCTCTAGTAATTTAATTTGATCATCATAAATATTTACAAGTGAACAATTCCTCTCTGACATTGCCCTTTGGGGATATTGTTCAATTATCTCTTTAAATGACAGCTCCTCAAGTGGATGTAATTCTTTGTGTCCACTGCTTTAAAATGCGTACTGATTACAAATTTATCTTTCAAGAAAGGTAATTTTTTTTTGGGCACTGCTTTCTGATGTAAATGGAATCGTACAATTGTTTTGATTAATTTAATATATGAACTGTTTCAAATCCTGTACCATTAGATAATAAATTATGTAATCTATATATTTTTTTGTATAGTTTAAGTTTTGCTCCAAGTCGAAAGATTTTGTTTCGACTTAGACTGGATGCTATTATTGCAACAGTCACTGGAGGCAAGGGAGCTTTCCTGCTGCAAGACAAAAAGATAAGGGACGTTACCGTTACTTTCATCAATCTTAGATGCAGAAATCCTCCTCAGTACATAAATCGATGAAATACTGCAAACTGGATATAAGATTCTTAGATAAAACCAAACTTTGAACACTACTTAAAGGAACAATAAACACTCTGTTTCTTTCATGTAATTAGCAAGAGTCCATGAGCTAGTGACGTATGGGATATACATTCCTACCAGGAGGGGCAAAGTTTCCCAAACCTCAAAATGCCTATAAATACACCCCTCACCACACCCACAATTCAGTTTTACAAACTTTGCCTCCCGTGGAGGTGGTGAAGTAAGTTTGTGCTAGATTCTACGTTGATATGCGCTTCGCAGCAGGCTGGAGCCCGGTTTTCCTCTCAGAGTGCAGTGAATGTCAGAGGGATGTGAAGAGAGTATTGTCTATTTGAATTCAATGGTCTCCTTCTACGGGATCTATTTCATAGGTTCTCTGTTATCGTCGTAGAGATTCATCTCTTACCTCCCTTTTCGGATCGACGATATACTCTTATATTACCATTACCTCTATTGATTCTCGTTTCAGTACTGGTTTGGCTATCTACTATATGTAGATGAGTGTCCTGGGGTAAGTAAATCTTATTTTTTGTGACACTCTAAGCTATGGTTGGGCACTTTATTTATAAAGTTCTAAATATATGTCTTTAAACTTATATTTGCCATGATTCAGGATGATCAATATTCCTTATTTCAGACAGTCAGTTTCATTATTTGGGATAATGCATATGAATAATCAATTTTTCTTACCTTAAAAATTGTTTTCAATTGACTTTTTTCCCTTTGGGCTGTTAGGCTTGCGGGGGCTGAAAATGCTTAAATTTATTACGTCATTCTTGGCGCGGACTTTTTTGGCGCAAAATTTTTTTGTCATTTCCAGCGTCATACTTGTCGCCGGAAGTTGTTCGTGATTATGTAATTTTTTTGACGTTTTTGCGCCAAAAATGTTGGCGTCACCGGATGTGGCGTCATTCTTGGCGCCAAACAATTTTAGGCGCCAATAATGTGGGCGTCTTTTTTTGGCGCTAAAAAAATGTGGGCGTCATTCTTGTCTCCACCTTTTTTTTCACATTATTTCAGTCTCATTTTTCATTGCTTCTGGTTGCTAGAGGCTTGTTCATTGGCATTTTTTCCCATTCCTGACACTGTCATTTAAGGAATTTGATAAGTTTTGCTTTATATGTTGTTTTTTTCTTTTACATATTGCAAGATGTCTCAAATTGACCCTGGATCAGAATCTACTTCTGGAAAGACGCTGCCTGATGCTGGTTCTACCAAAGTTAAGTGCATTTGTTGTAAACTTGTGGTAACTGTTCCTCCGGCTGTAGTTTGTGATGAATGTCATGATAAACTTGCTAATGCAGATAGTATTTCCATTAGTAATATTCCATTACCTGTTGCTGTTCCCTCATCATCTAATACTCAGGATGTTCCTGTTAATATAAAAGAATTTGTTTCTAAATCTATTAGGAAGGCTATGTCTGTTATTCCTCCTTCCAGTAAACGTAAAAGGTCTTTTAAAACTTCTCATATTTCAGATGAATTTTTAAGTGACCGTCATCATTCTGACTTGTCTGTTTCTGATGAGGATTTATCTGGTTCAGAGGATTCTGTCTCAGATATTGACACTGATAAATCTTCATATTTATTTAAAATGGAATTTATTCGCTCTTTACTTAAAGAAGTTTTAATCGCATTGGAGATGGAGGAATCTAGTCCTCTTGATACTAAATCTACTAAGCGTTTAAATTCGGTTTTTAAACCTCCTATAGTTATTCCAGAAGTTTTTCCTGTCCCTGATGCTATTTCTGAAGTAATTTCTAGGGAATGGAATAATCTGGGTACTTCATTTACTCCTTCTCAAAGGTTTAAGAAATTGTACCCTGTGCCATCTGACAGATTAGAGTTTTGGGACATAATCCCTAAAGTTGATGGGGCTATCTCTACCCTTACTAAACGTACTACTATTCCTACGGCAGATAGCACTTCGTTTAAAGTTCCTTTAGATAGGAAAATTGAATCTTTTTTAAGAAAAGCTTATTTATGTTCAGGTAATTTACTTAGACCTGCTATATCTTTGGCTGATGTTGCAGCAGCTTCAACTTTTTGGTTGGAGGCTTTAGCGCAACAAGTGTCAGATCATAATACTCATAGCATTGTTAAACTTCTTCAACATGCTATTAACTTTGTCTGTGATGCCATCTTTGATATCATTAGAGTTGATGTCAGGTATATGTCTTTAGCTATTTTAGCTAGAAGAGCTTTATGGTTTAAAACTTGGAATGCAGATATGTCTTCTAAGTCAACTTTGCTTTCTCTTTCTTTCCAAGGTAATAAATTATTTGGTTCTCTGTTGGATTCTATTATTTCAACTGTTACTGGGGGGAAAGGAACTTTTTTGCCTCAGGACAAAAAAATCTAAAGGTAAATATAGGGCTGCTAATCGTTTTCGTTCCTTTCGTCAGAATAAGGAACAGAAGCCTGACCCTTCCCCTAAAGGAACGGTTTCTGTTTGGAAACCATCTCCAGTCTGGAATCCAAGCCTTTTAGAAAGCCAAAGCCAGCTCCCAAGTCCACATGAAGGTGCGGCCCTCATTCCAGCTCAGCTGGTAGGGGGCAGGTTACGATTTTTCAAAGATATTTGGATCAATTCGATTCACAGTCTTTGGATTCAGAACATTGTTTCACAAGGGTACAGAATAGGTTTCAAGGTAAGGCCGCCTGCGAGAAGATTTTTTCTCTCTCGCATTCCAATAAACCCAGTAAAGGCTCAGGCATTTCTGAAATGTGTTTCAGATCTAGAATTGGCTGGAGTAATTGTGCCAGTTCCAGTTCTGGAACAGGGTTTGGGGTTTTACTCAAATCTATTCATTGTACCAAAGAAGGATAAATCCTTCAGACCAGTTCTGGATCTAAAAATATTGAATCGTTATGTAAGGATACCAACATTCAAAATGGTAACTATAAGGACTATTCTGCCTTTTGTTCAGCAAGGGCATTATATGTCTACAATAGATTTACAGGATGCATATCTTCATATTCCGATTCATCCAGATCATTTTCAGTTTCTGAGATTCTCTTTTCTAGACAAGCATTACCAGTTTGTGGCCCTGCCGTTTGGCCTAGCGACAGCTCCAAGGATCTTTTCAAAGGTTCTCGGTGCCCTTCTATCTTGGACGATATCTTGGTACTTTCTCAGTCTTCACATTCTGCAGAATCTCATACGAATCGACTTGTGTTGTTTCTTCAAAAACATGGTTGGAGGATCAATTTACCAAAGAGTTCATTGATTCCTCAGACAAGAGTAACCTTTTAGGTTTCCAAATAGATTCAGTGTTCATGACCTTGTCTCTAACAGAAAACAGACGTCTGAAATTGTTTTCAGCTTGTCGAAACCTTCAGTCTCAATCATTCCCTTCGGTAGCTTTATGCATGGAAATTCTAGGTCTCATGACTTCTGCATCGGACGCGATCCCCTTTGCTTGTTTTCACATGCGACCTCTTCAGCTTTGTATGCTGAACCAGTGATGCAGGGATTGTACAAAGATATCACAATTGATATCCTTAAATCCGAATGTACGACACTCTCTGACGTGGTGGACAGATCACCATCGTTTAGTCCAAGGGGCTTCTTTTGTTCTTCCAACATGGACTGTGATCTCAACAGATGCGAGTCTAACAGGTTGGGGAGCTGTATGGGGATCTCTGACAGCGCAGGGGGTTTGGGAATCTCAGGAGGCGAGATTACCAATCAACATTTTGGAACTCCGTGCGATTTTCAGAGCTCTTCAGTTCTGGCCTCTTCTGAAGAGAGAATCGTTCATTTGTTTTCAGACAGACAATGTCACAACCGTGGCATATGTCAATCATCAAGGGGGGACTCACAGTCCTCAGGCTATGAAAGAAGTATCTCGGATATTTGTATGGGCGGAATCCAGCTCTTGTCTAATCTCTGCGGTTCACATCCCAGGTGTAGACAATTGGGAAGCGGATTATCTCAGTCGCCAGACGTTACATCCGGGCGAATGGTCTCTTCACCCAGAGGTATTTCTTCAGATTGTTCAAATCTGGGGATTTCCAGAAATAGATCTGATGGCTTCTCATATAAACAAGAAACTTCCCAGGTATCTATCCAGATCCAGGGATCCTCAGGCGGAGGCAGTGGACGCGTTGTCGCTTCCCTGGAATTATCATCCTGCTTATATCTTTCCGCTTCTAGTTCTTCTTCCAAGAGTGATTTCCAAAATTCTAAAAGAACGTTCGTTTGTACTGCTGGTGGCTCCAGCATGGCCTCACAGGTTTTGGTATGCGGATCTTGTTCGGATGGCTACTTGCCAACCTTGGACTCTTCCGTTAAGACCAGACCTTCTATCTCAAGGCCCTTTTTTCCATCAGGATCTCAAATCATTAAATTTGAAGGTATGGAGATTGAACGCTTGATTCTTAGTCATAGAGGTTTCTCTGACTCAGTAATTAATACTATGTTACAGGCTCATAAATCTGTGTCTAGGAAGATTTATTATCAAGTCTGGAAGACTTACATTTCTTGGTGTTCTTCTCATAAATTCTCCTGGCATTCTTTTAGAATTCCTAGAATTTTACAGTTTCTTCAGGATGGTTTCGATAAAGGTTTGTCTGCAAGTTCCTTGAAAGGACAAATTTCTGCTCTTTCTTCTTCTTTTTCATAGAAAGATTGCTAATCTTCCTGATATTCACATTGTTTTGTACAGGCTTTGGGTCGTATAAAACCTGTCATTAAGTCAATTTCTCCTCCTTGGAGTCTTAATTTGGTTCTGAGGGCTTTACAAGCTCCTCCGTTTGAACCTATGCATTCTCTGGATATTAAATTACTTTTTTGGAAAGTTCTGTTCCTTTTGGCCATCTCTTCTGCTAGAAGAGTTTCTGAGTTATCTGCTCTTTCTTGTGAATCTCCTTTTCTGATTTTTCATCAGGATAAGGCGGTGTTGCGGACTTCATTTAAATTTTTACCTAAGGTTGTGAATTCTAACAACATTAGTAGAGAAATTGTTGTTCCTTCATTATGTCCTAATCCTAAAAATTCTCTGGAGAAATCTTTACATTCTTTGGATGTAGTGAGAGCTTTAAAATATTATGTTAAAGCTACTAAAGATTTTAGAAAGACCTCTAGTCTATTTGTTATCTTTTCTGGTTCCAGGAAAGGTCAGAAGGCCTCCGCCATTTCTTTGGCGTCTTGGTTGAAGTCTTTGATTCATCATGCTTATGTTGAGTCGGATAAAACTCCGCCTCAAAGGATTACAGCTCATTCTACTAGGTCAGTTTCTACTTCCTGGGCGTTTAGGAATGAAGCTTCTGTTGATCAGATTTGCAAAGCAGCAACTTGGTCTTCTTTGCATACTTTTACTAAATTCTACCATTTTGATGTGTTTTCTTCTTCTGAAGCAGTTTTTGGTAGAAAAGTACTTCAGGCAGCTGTTTCAGTTTGATTCTTTTGCTTATAATTTCAGTTTTTTTCATTATTAAGATTAAAACTTTTGTTTTGGGTTGTGGATTATTTTTCAGCGGAATTGGCTGTCTTTATTTTATCCCTCCCTCTCTAGTGACTCTTGCGTGAAAGTTCCACATCTTGGGTATTTATTATCCCATACGTCACTAGCTCATGGACTCTTGCTAATTACATGAAAGAAAACATAATTTATGTAAGAACTTACCTGATAAATTCATTTCTTTCATATTAGCAAGAGTCCATGAGGCCCACCCTTTTTTTGTGGTGGTTATGATTTTTTTGTATAAAGCACAATTATTCCAATTCCTTATTTTGATGCTTTCGCTCCTTTCTTATCACCCCACTTCTTGGCTATTCATTAAACTGAATTGTGGGTGTGGTGAGGGGTGTATTAATAGGCATTTTGAGGTTTGGGAAACTTTGCCCCTCCTGGTAGGAATGTATATCCCATATGTCACTAGCTCATGGACTCTTGCTAATATGAAAGAAATTAATTTATTAGGTAAGTTCTTACATAAATTATGTTTTTTTAAATATAGAGCAGCAATTTGCTAGGAATGAACAACAGCTCAGTGGCTTGTTCTATGGCCCGTTGACCACCTGGGAGTATCTTCTTTTAGCCCAATAGTGCTTTTTACAGCAGCAACTTTATTGAAGTATATCAGTCTGATCCCACCTAACAAGGTCAGTCCAGGCCCGAAATATCAGGCAATTCTCCTCTGAACAAGGGAAATGGCAACCCCAGGCAATCGTTTCGGCCTCCTCTGGGCCTTGCAATGTAATATAAAATGATTAATTATTTACAGTAAAAAAACTTTAGTATACTTATATTATTCATGTTCTCTACTTTTTCCTTTAATGTAAATCTGAAAATTGTGGGTTTTCCAGTTCCTGTTAGAAGTAGAGATGCTGAATCCAGACTTAACACTGCTATATTCCACATATCTATTGGTTACATACTCTATAACTGTCCCATGTTTGCCTCAGCATAGAAGGAAACCCAGGTTATAACTTTTAGGCGCCCATTGGTTTATGGGTATTAAACCTTATTTTTTTCAATAATTAAACAACTAATACACTAAAAAAACAAAAAGAAAACATCTGCATGCTATTCTCAGGCGTATCTTTGCTTTTTATGCATTCTTTCTAGCATTTTGACCCCTTAACAGATTTGTTGATGGTCTTTCTATGGGGCTTGCTTTTTCAATAGTGTGGTCTCACTGCCAGCGGTGAGACCACGCTATTTCAGGAGCCCTGCAAGAGGGAGTGTATAATCGCATGCTATTATAGGCAGGAAAACCCTTCATAACCAGCGACATACAGGGTACTTTGAGGTCTTTAATGGGTTAATGTTTAAGCCTGTAATTTAATTTGTTTTAGGACACTTATGTATTTCTTGTAATTTTTAGTATCTATTTTTCATACTCTGTCAAGCATTTATGTATGTCCTTGTTTGCCTCTTTTTGTAAATTGAATTTTATTGTGAGGTGAACCCTCTTTTATGATTAGAAGACAAAATGTGATAGTGGAGGTATGATGGACTTCTTAAACAATGTATATTTTGTTTATATATTTCTCTTGTAAAGGTGTATCCAGTCCACGGGTTCATCCATTACTTGTGGGATATTCTCCTTCCCAACAGGAAGCTGCAAGAGGACACCCACAGCAGAGCTGTCTATATAGCTCATCCCCTAACTGCCACCCCCAGTCATTCTCTTGCAGCTCTCGACAAGAAAGGAAGTATCAAGAGAGATGTGGTGACTTAGTGTAGTTTTTACCTTCAATCAAAAGTTTATTTTTAAACGGTACCGGCGTTGTACTGTTTTTACTCTCAGGCAGAAATTGGAAGAAGACTTCTGCCTGGAGGTTTCTGAGACTGACAAAATAGAGGTTATGCCATCTAGTTCTCCCCACGTGTCAGAACCTATAACTCCCGCTCAAGGGACGCCAAGTACATCTAGCGCGTCCAATGCGTTTACTTTACAAGACATGGCGGCAGTTATGAATCATACCCTCACAGAGGTATTGTCCAAACTGCCAGGGTTACAAGGAAAGCGAGACAGCTCTGGGGCTAGAACAAATACAGAGCTCTCTGACGCTTTAGTAGCTATGTCTGATATACCCTCACAATGTGCGGAAGTTGAAGCAGGAGAGCTTCTATCTGTGGGTGACTTCTCTGATTCAGGGAAGGCGTTACTTCAGTCTGACTCTGAAATGACAGCATTTAAATTTAAGCTTGAACACCTCCGCTTGTTGCTCAGGGAGGTTTTAGCGACTCTGGATGACTGTGACACCATTGTAGTCCCAGAGAAATTTTGTAAAATGGACAAATACTTTGCAGTGCCTGTTTACACTGATGTTTTTCCAATCCCTAAGAGGTTTTCAGAAATTATTACTAAGGAATGGGATAGACCAGGTGTGCCGTTCTCTCCCCCTCCTGCTTTTAAGAAAATGTTTCCTATAGATGCCGCTACACAGGACTTGTGGCAGACGGTCCCTAAGGTGGAGGGAGCAGTCTCTACCCTAGCTAAGCGTACAACTATTCCTTTCGAGGACAGTTGTGCTTTCCTAGATCCTATGGATAAGAAATTAGAGGGTTTCCTTAAGAAAATCTTTATACAACAAGGTTTTATTCTCCAGTCTTTTGCATGCATTGCCCCAGTCACTGCTGCAGCGGCTTTCTGGTTCAAGTCTCTGGAGGAGGCTTTAGAGGTAGAGACCCCGTTGTATGATATCCTTGACAGGCTTAAAGCTCTAAAGTTAGCCAATTCATTTATTTCTGACGCCGTTTTTCATTTAACCAAGCTAACGGCTAAAAATTCAGGGTTTGCCATTCAGGCACGTAGGGCGCTATAGCTAAAATCCTGGTCAGCTGATGTCATTTCAAAGTCTAAACTTCTCAAGATCCCCTTCATAGGGCAGACCCTTGGGCCTGGACTGAAGGAGATCATTTCTGATATTACTGGAGGAAAAGGCCACGCCCTTCACCAGGATAGGTCCAAAAAGTTAAGGACCAAACAGACTAATTTTCGTTCCTTTCGAAACTTCAAGAGTGGCACAGCTTCATCTTCCTCTTCTACAAAACAAGAGGGAAATTTTGCCCAGTCCAAGCCAGTCTGGAGACCTAACCAGGCTTGGAACAAGGGGAAACAGGCCAAAAAGCCTGCTGCTGCCTCTAAGACAGCATGAAGGAGTAGCCCCCGATCCGGGACCGGATCTAGTGGGGGGCAGACTTTCTCTCTTCGCCCAGGCTTGGGCAAGAGACGTCCAGGAACCCTGGGCTCTGGAGATTGTTTCCCAGGGATATCTTCTGGATTTCAAAGCTTCATCTCCAAAGGGGAGATTTCATCTCTCACAATTATCTGCAAAGCAGATAAAGAGAGAGGCATTCTTACATTGCGTTCAAGACCTACTAGTTACGGGAGTGATCCACCCAGTTCCAAAGGAGGAACAGGGGCAGGGCTTCTATTCAAATCTGTTTATAGTTCCCAAGAAAGAGGGAACTTTCAGACCAATCTTGGATCTCAAGATCCTTAACAAATTTCTCATGGTCCCATCCTTCAAGATGGAGACTATTCGAACCATCCTACCTATGATCCAGGAGGGTCAATTTATGACTACCATGGATTTAAAGGATGCTTATCTACATATTCCGATACACAGGGATCATCATCAGTTTCTCAGGTTCGCCTTCCTAGACAGACATTACCAGTTTGTGGCTCTTCCCTTCGGGTTAGCCACGGTACCAAGAATTTTTACGAAGGTTCTAGGGTCCCTTCTGGTGGTTCTAAGACCGCGGGGTATAGCAGTAGCCCCTTACCTAGACGACATCCTGATACAGGCGTCAACTTTTCAT
Organism: Bombina bombina; assembly: GCF_027579735.1. NCBI lineage: Eukaryota > Metazoa > Chordata > Amphibia > Anura > Bombinatoridae > Bombina > Bombina bombina. The sequence goes on from NC_069499.1 coordinate 581,625,399, forward strand.
ATCGCCAGGGCCCATATGGACATTGTTCAGGCAATCTCACGGGTGGAAGGTGAACGAAGGAAAGAGTTCTCTCTCACCTCTCACAAGAGTTTCCTTCCTAGGAACTCTGATATATTCAATAGAAATAAAGATTTATCTGACAGAGTTCAGGTTGTCAAAACTTCTAACTTCCTGCCGTGCTCTTTATTCCATTTCTCGTCCGTCAGTGGCTCAGTGTATGGAGGTAATCGGATTAATGGTAGCGGCAATGGACATAGTTCCGTTTGCCCGCCTACATCTCAGACCACTGCAACTTTGCGTGCTCAATCAGTGGAATGGGGATTACACAGATTTGTCCCCTCTACTAAATCTGGATCAAGAGACCAGGGATTCTCTTCTCTGGTGGCTATCTCGGGTCCATCTGTCCAAGGGAATGAGTTTCCGCAGGCCAGAATGGACTATAGTAACGACAGATGCCAGCCTTCTGGGCTGGGGTGCAGTCTGGAACTCCCTGAAGGCTCAGGGTTCGTGGACTCAGGAGGAGGCCCTCCTTCCGATAAACATTCTGGAACTAAGAGCGATATTCAATGCTCTTCAGGCTTGGCCTCAGCTAGCTGCGGTCAGGTTGATCAGATTTCAGTCGGACAACATCACGACTGTAGCCTATATCAACCATCAGGGGGGAACAAGGAGCCCCCTGGCAATATTGGAGGTTTCAAAGATAATTCTATGGGCAGAGGTTCACTCTTGCCATCTCTCAGCTATCCATATCCCAGGAGTAGAGAACTGTGAGGCGGATTTTCTAAGTCGGCAGACTTTTCATCCGGGGGAGTGAGAGCTCCATCCGGAGGTATTTGCCCAGTTGATCCAACTTTGGGGCAAACCAGAACTGGATCTCATGGCGTCTCGTCAGAACGCCAAGCTTCCTTGTTACGGGTCCAGGTCCAGGGATCCCAAGGCAGCGCTGATAGATGCTCTAGCAGCGCCCTGGTCCTTCATCCTGGCTTATGTGTTTCCACTGTTTCCTCTGCTCCCTCGTCTGATTGCCAAGATCAAGCAAGAGAGAGCTTCGGTGATCTTGATAGCCCCTGCATTGCCACGCAGGATTTGGTATGCAGATCTGGTGGACATGTCATCCTTTCCACCATGGACTCTGCTGCTAAGGCAGGACCTTCTACTTCAAGGTTCCTTCAAACATCCAAATCTAATTTCTCTACGTCTGACTGCTTGGAGATTGAACGCTTGATTCTATCAAAGCATGGTTTTTCTGAATCAGTCATTGATACCTTAATTCAGGCTCGAAAGCCTGTCACCAGGAAAATCTATCATAAGATATGGTGTAAATATCTTCATTGGTGTGAATCCAAGGGTTACTCATGGAGTAAGGTCAGGATTCCTAGGATATTATCTTTTCTCCAAGAAGTATTGGAGAAGGGATTGTCAGCTAGTTCCTTAAAGGGACAGATTTCTGCTCCGTCTATTCTTTTGCACAAACGTCTGGCTGAGGTTCCAGACGTTCAGGTGTTTTGTTAGGCTTTAGTTAGAATCAAGCGTGTGTTTAAACCTGTTGCTCCGCCATGGAGTTTAAATTTAGTTCTTAAAGTTCTTCAAGGGGTTCCGTTTGAATCTTTGCATTCCATAGATATTAAGCTTTTATCTTGGAAAGTTCTATTTTTAGTAGCTATCTCCTCGGCTCAAAGAGTTTCGGAGTTATCCGCTTTACAGTGTGATTCCCCTTATCTGATTTTCCATGCAGATAAGGTAGTGTTACGTACCAAACCTGGGTTTCTGCCTAAGGTGGTATCTAATAAGAATTTCAATCAGGAGATTGTTGTTCCTTCCCTATGTCTTAATCCTTTTTCAAAGAAGGAACGTCTATTGCACAATCTTGATGTGGTTCGTGCTTTAAAGTTTTATTTACAAGCTACAAAAGATTTTCGTCAAACATCTGCTTTGTTTGTTGTCTACTCTGGACAGAGGAGAGGCCAAAAGGCTTCGGCAACTTCTCTTTCCTTTTGGCTAAGAAGCATAATTCGCTTAGCTTATGAGATTGCTGGCCAGCAGCCTCCTGAAAGAATTACAGCTCATTCTACTAGAGCAGTAGCTTCCACATGGGCTTTTAAACATGAGGCCTCTGTTGAACAGATTTGTAAGGCGGCGACTTGGTCTTCGCTTCATACCTTTTCTAAATTCTATAAATTTGATACTTTTGCTTCTTCGGAGGCTATTTTTGGGAGAAAGGTCTTACAGGCAGTGGTGCCTTCCGTTTAAGTTTCCTGCCTTGTCCCTCCCTTCATCCGTGTGCTAAAGCTTTGGTATTGGTATCCCACAAGTAATGGATGAACCCGTGGTCTGGATACACCTTTACAAGAGAAAACAAAATTTATGCTTACCTGATAAATTTATTTCTCTTGTGGTGTTTCCAGTCCACGGCCCGCCCTGTCATTTTAAGGCAGGTGTTTTTTATTTTTACACTACAGTCACCACTGCACCCTATAGTTTCTCCTTTTTTTCTTGCTTGTCTTCGGTCGAATGACTGGGGGTGGCAGTTAGGGGAGGAGCTATATAGACAGCTCTGCTGTGGGTGTCCTCTTGCAGCTTCCTGTTGGGAAGGAGAATATCCCACAAGTAATGGATGAACCCGTGGACTGGATACACCACAAGAGAAATAAATTTATCAGGTAAGCATAAATTTATTTTTTTTACTAAACTAAGTTTGGAGTGGATTATTAAGTGTAAGTCATTGAAGATATTTTTCCAGTGTTTCAGTAACCGACTACTATAATGTATAAATTGTGTATTTGTCTCAGAAAGATGAACCTTTAATTTTACTCCATTTCTTTCAGTTTGCTTCGGGAGCATTCAATTGATGGCACAGGCTGGGCACCAACACGAACTCTAAAGGTACTTTACCTGTATATTTGTTTAATTATGTTACATGATGGACATGTAATTTGGTTATTTGAGAGACTAAATAAAAAATAATGTAAGATCTTAACTCACCCTATTAGTTCACTACCAAGAGTTTGAAGATGGACAGAAACCCTGTTCTTAATTTTTCAGATGGTATAACATATATCCCCCATATGTCTGATAGTTATTTATTGTTCTGTCCTCTGGACAGCATGGACTATTAACAATGACAGTCTAAGCTTTGCTATTTTATCTAGTTCAACTCCCCGTCCTGGCATTTTGACTATTAGGCAAGCATTTATTTTTGGGACAAAATGTTTGTTGTTTTCTAGGCTAAAGGGCATGCACATTATATTTGTGTTTTTGTGCATGGGGGAATTTCTGAGGGGTGTATATTTTAGTATCATCATTACAGTGCTCATTGGTATATCATAAAGTGGTATTGTATTGCACGATTACATCTATTAATATTGCATATATAGAGTGGATTGTATTGTCCTGTTCCTTACAATGGAACACCAGTAAGTATACAATATGTGTGTTTATTTTATTTTTAAATGTATGGTTACTTGAATATTTTTCTATAGCCTCAGTAGTTTGTCTAATTACAATGTTGGTAACACCTAAAGTGTCTTAAATGCTAACGTTGCTGATCCCATTTGCTAATTTTGCACTAAGAAAAGCCTTGACAAACAGGCATTTCTCCTCTGTGGAGTTAATATGTTCAGAATTAGCTTGCAAGGGATATACTTTTGGATGGATGCAGATGCTCCATTAGAATGTAATAAATCCAGTATGCCATTGGGCACTATTGCATTAGTCATATTCTCAAATTTTTACAGGAAGTATTCTTAATAGGTCTAAGTACAGTTCACTTGAAGGTGCATTTCTTAGATGTGTCAATCATTTCTGTAGTCAAAAGACATAGTGTTGACCATGTACACCACAATCAAGGAATGATACATATTCAACCTAAGTATCCTTACCTTTCTGAGGTTTACATTTTGATTCTGGAAACTTTGGTGGCTTATCCATTATAACCATTGCAGAAACATATTCCTCTAGAACCTTGCTTCAAGGTTATTTTATTGCCTCTCACACTCTCCTTAACTGATTTTTTATTCAAAACAAAAATTGTTCTCCATTCAGATATATGAAGAACTTTCCTGGACTATATCAATTTGATCCTGCCTGTTACGGTCAATCCAGCGCCATAATACTAGGCAATTCCTCTCTGAACAAGGAACATGGCAACCCCAGGCAATCTTTCAGCCTTCAAGGATGCCTTTATAGTGCCCTAGTCTAATTTGTGTGTAGAAACACTGAGCAAGGAGTCTGTCAGGTTGCCTCTTTTTCCTTAGGGAGACATAATACACTCAGAGAAAAGCTTTTCAGAGAAGAACTTTCCTGTAGTATCAGTCTGATCCTGCCTATTGCAGTTAGTCCAGTGCCGAAATATCAGGAAAATCTTTTCTGAACAAGGAACACAACAACCCCAGACGATCATTTCTGCCTTCCATGGGTCTCGTCAGTGAGGTGCAGAACAGGCTAACAAGTTATTGAGCTGGTTGTTCGTTTGTTCGTTCTCTTCTCTCTATGTGTATTATGTCTCCCTAAGGGAAAAAGGGGCAACCAGACGTGGACTCCTTGCTCACTGACAAGGCCCAATGAAGGCCAAAACAATTGTCTGGGGTTGATGTGTTCCTTGTTCAGAGAGGAATTGCCTGGTATTTCGGTGCTGGGCTGACCTTTAAAGTGCCATAAAACATGTTGAGATCTGTGCATATCCTAAAAGGGCTAATTAAGTAAAAAAAAGTTTGCATAAAAAAAAGGTTTAAAAATTTGCTGGCGAATATTTTCAAATAATTGTCAAAAATAAGCAAAATTACTTACATAGCCATGCTGTCTGGAGTAGTCTGATCCACCATCCCTTATCAGTGTTTAGCATCAAAAGCACAGGCATTGTATTTCAACTAAGTTCACAGCAACTTATTTGCTTCTAGGCATGCTCCAGCAGATGAGTGTTAAAGTCTGCATTCTACCAAATCAACGATAGATATAGATACAGCCATAGAAGGAATTGTGTGGGGGGAGTTAGAGCTGTACAATTTCAGAAACTTAAAAGAAAGGGTTAATGGCGAGGCACTGCAGTATAAATTTGCAGGTAAAGTAATTAAAGTACATATTATATTTTGTATCTATCCCACCTTGTTTTATGTTCCTTTAATAGGCGGGATCAGATTAATATACTACAGGAAAGTTCTACTCTGTGAAAAGCATTACTGGGCTAAAAAAAGGTGGTAAATCACCATAGAACAGGCTAACAATTTATTGAGATTGTTTATCGTTCCTAGGAGTGTGCTTCTCTCTATGTGTATTTGGATGGGTGTGTGTATATATGTATGTATGTATGTGTATATATATATATATATATATATATATATATACAGTGTGTATGTGTATATATATATATATATATATATATATATATATATATATAGTCATAGTCCCAAAGCAGAAAGATTCATACTCTCTTATGGGCCTTTCTATGTCCATTATTAATTTACCATACCCTTTTATTTTACTTTTGATTCTCCGCACACCTTTAGTAAAAGAGAATGTCTCAAAACTATGAATCTCAAGATTTATTTTATCAAGATTTTGATTTATCGTTTTTTGAAATTTTGAAAAATCATCAGTTTTGGGAATTTATGAGTATATAAACACCATGTTATTGCAAGTTAAGATTAGCATACTTAAACAAAACATTTTTTAGCTGATGTATCAAATGACAGACTTTGAGGAAGTCAACTTTTTTTTTTTTTTAAGTTTTCAAAAGAGCTTTATTGATAAAAAGTGAACATACACATCATAAACGGAATATACAGTGAAAGTAATACAAAATAGTGTATGACAACGTATTGCTTCAATATAATGTTTGTAAAAAACCCATAGCATACATTGTATTTATCAACTTTAGCATATTATATTACTCTCTTCACATCAGTGTATGTCTTGCAAGGCCCAGTTTTAAACTATATATACCTCTCATGTGTCATTATTTAACCTGTTTGTGCATGTGCAATGAAAGGGTTAAGGGGTGGGGGTAGGGATCCGGGAATAAAGGGAAAGAAAAAGAGAAAAAGCCAAAACTGAGCTTACTTTAGGAGAAGTTAAAACAGATACTAAGACTGAGACTAGGTCGCTTATAGGTGCCATTTTATGCTTTATATGTTACTTGTGACATTTGCAAGGGGCATAACACATGCTGCTGTTTATGTTTGAAAGATTATCGTTTTGTCTATTGCTAAACTGTCTTTATGGATCTGCAATCTGTAGCGCCTATAAATATAAGATGCTGCTGCTGTTCAACCTGGAGATTAGTATGGAAACATAGATCAATCCACCCTTCTTAGGCCCCGGCCGCAGGCCATGTGGTCGAAATAACATATGCGACACTCCATCACTTTTGTGCTATTGCGCATTATTCAGAAAGTATGCAGTTAACAGTAAATTTTAACATTACGATCTAAACTCATATATAATAGTTGAGCTTGTCAATCTTCATCTGCGTAGTAATTTTATATATATTTACATATATCAACACTCACAATCATAAGGTATCAAAAACCCCTACCGTATTTGCAAAACACCTAAGAGGCTTAAATAGTTGCTGAAAGCAATTTTAAAGTCAAATAAACAGAATTAAACTGAGAACTTAATATAACCACTAAACCCTACAAAAAGGCAAACACAAACAGTATGTCTAGGAGAAACCGGCATATTTCACATGGCAAAAGCCAAAAGTTCTTATGATCAGTCTCCAGGTTTTACCTGCTGCAAAGCAATGTTCCTTATATTGGCTGGCTCTTTTTATGAGCAGGGCAACGTCTTACTGTGAATTTGTGTGTGTTTCTGTGCGAGAGATTAATGAGAGAGTTCATGCTCGGTATGGTTCCTGTGTGAGCTTTAGCTGATGTCTCTGACGGAAAGTGTGAAGCCTGCACATAGTTGCGTATTATATGGAAGCCCTCCTGTTGAGAGCTGTTCACCTTGAGGAAGCCGTCTGGAGCGATGGCGGTATAACCAGTCTTCTAGGATATAGGATATATTGTGAAAACAGAGGGTGCACTCCACCACCCCGCCATGCCGAGTTGTTGGAATGTTGCCATTAGAGCTGATGTTCCCCTGGATCTGTTGTTGGTTTGGAGCCATCTTGGAGGTATGGAGAGTCCCAGCTGAGAGTCCATTTTCTTCTGCGTCTTTGCCAGTTCAGCTGCTCCCGCAGGGTTTGTCAGAGTCGACCGCTCCACAGGTAATGCATAAGAAGTAAGGCTAGTGCAGTCTCTGATCTCCTTAAATCCCGCTGTGTATATATTATCATGCTCCGAAGTGGATAGTTTAGGTGTAGGTTGCTGCCATAATGGATTCTTCTGATGCGGCAGTATGTCTTGCTTATCCTCTTGCTGAGTCTCACTAGGTAGCGTTGTTGCATAATTTGGGGATGCGGTAGATTGAATCCCGGTTTGAGGTGTATTTGGGTTCCGATCTGCTTCAATAAGCTGCAGCAGTCGAGATCATATGGGGCTTTGCGAATTAGAGTGCATAAGGTTATCAAATCTCTCAAAAAACTTGTCCAATCTTGTTAATTGTTTTTTCCCCTCCATTCTCACAGCTTCTGAGTGTATTAGAGGCAAATATTCACACTGTAACCAATGCTTGCGGGTTAAGTGTTATCCAGTTAAGGCTAAGTACCGAGGGGAAAGCGCCTCCTGTAATGAGCCGCCGCTCCAGGCCGTTAATGTCCGATTCCAAGATCTGGCGTCAAAAATACAGCCCCAAATTTCTTGTTAAGCTCTAATAAGAGCAAAGTATTGATATAGAGTTCAATTTCTGTAAGAAAGCTGTAGGATGGTGCTTATAATCGGTGTATTCAAAGCTTATCAACCAGAGCTCTAGAAAAGTGCGACCGCTCAGGATCGCTTTACGGACAATCCCCCGAGGAAGTCAACGTTTTAAGGTCACAGATGCAAACATTTGGAGATTAAATTTAAAAAATGCATCTGATTTTAGTTTTAAATAGTGTGTATTGGATCTTATATAGTAGTAATTTTGTTTTCTTTTTTTATAACTGAATTCATAAATATTCATAAATGTGCCTACTGTTTACGTAACCCAGTACCTGTTTTCATTTACAATTATTGATTTGCAGCCACCTTTGTTGGGGCAGGCAGTTTACTGAGAGATATCAGTTTTGGTAAATCTAAGCTTGACCAGGAATGACCCATAGCAGTAAGAAGTTGTTCTATCTCCCAATATTTTACCCTGATTATATTATGATATTTTCTCTTGTAAGGTGTATCCAGTCCACGGGTTCATCCATTACTTGTGGGATATTCTCCTTCCCAACAGGAAGTTGCAAGAGGACACCCACAGCAGAGCTGTCTATATAGCTCCTCCCCTAACTGCCACCCCCAGTCATTCTCTTGCAACCCTCGACAAGAAAGGAAGTATCAAGAGATATGTTGTGACTTAGTGTAGTTTTACCTTCAATCAAGAGTTTGTTATTTTTAAATGGTACCGGCGTTGTACTGTTTTACTCTCAGGCAGAAATTAGAAGAAGAATTCTGCCTGGAGGTTTGATGATCTTAGCGGTTTGTAACTAAGGTCCATTGCTGTTCTCACACATAACTGAAGAATATGGGAAAACTTCAGTTGGGGGAACGGTCTGCAGATTAACTGCTTTGAGGTATGTTCAGTATTTTTATTTCTAGAGAAATGAATAAGTTCTAGAAAATTCTGACAGAACCATGTGTATTTGAGGTAAGCCTGATGCAGTGATTTAACAGCGACTGGGATCATGCTTACAAAACAGGGTAATACACATGTTAATACTCATATTACTTAGTGACAAAACGTTTACATGATTTCATAAATAGGACGTTTTTTCTCTGAGGGAGATACGTCTTTATTTGGGGCCTAGTTTCCACATGGCTAATCAGATACTCCTAGGAGTATTTTCTTAAGGCCCCTCTGGCATCCAGTACATGGTGGGAGGGGCCTACTTTAGCACTCTAACTACGCAGTTTTAATTCAGACTGAGACATCCAGCTTCCCTAGAGGAGTCCTCTGGCATCTGAGGACCATTTCAAAGGGGTTATTTCTGCACAAAATCGTATTTGAGGGCAGGTAGGAGCCTCAGCAGAGCTGTGGCAAGGTGCTCAATTGACTTTTAACGTTTTTCAATCCGGTTTGGGGCCTAAGGGGTTAATCATCCATTTGCAAGTCGGTGCAATGTTGCTTTAGTCCCTTACACACACTGTAAAAATTTCAAAGATTTTACTGTATTTTTACACTGTTTTGCAGTTTAAGTGCTAGTTTTTTTCTCTTAAAGGCACAGTAACGTTTTTGTTTAATTGCTGTTTCACCTTTATTAAAGTGTTTTCCAAGCTTGCTTGTTTCATTACTAGTCTGTTTAAACATGTCTGACATAGAGGAAACTCCTTGTTCAATATGTTTGGAAGCCATGGTGGAATCCCCTCTTAGAATGTGTACCAAATGTACTGATATTTCTATATAAACTATAAAGACCATATTATGGCGCTTAAAGATTTATCTCCAGGGGATTCTCTGACTGAAAAGAGGGAGATTATGCCATCTAGCTCTCACCATGTGTCAGAACCTATAACTCCCGCTCAAGTGACGCCAAGTACATCTAGCACGTCTAATTCTTTTACCTTACAGGACATGGCGGCAGTTATGAATGCTACACTCTCAGAGGTATTCTCCAAACTGCCAGGGTTACAAGGAAAGCGAGACAGCTCTGGGGCTAGAACTACTACAGAGCTTTCTGACGCTTTAATGCCTGTGTCCGATATACCCTCACAATGCTCAGAAGCCGAGGCAGGTGAGCTTCTATCTGTGGGTGACATTTCAGACTCAGGGAAGGCGTTACTTCAGTCTGATTCTGAAATGACAGCTTTTAAATTTAAGCTTGAACACCTCCGCTTATTGCTTAGGGAGGTTTTAGCGACTCTGGATGACTGTGACCCCATTGTGGTTCCAGAGAAATTGTGTAAAATGGACAAATACTTTGCAGTGCCTGTTTACACTGATGTTTTTCCAGTCCCTAAGAGGTTTTCGGAAATTATTACTAAGGAATGGGATAGACCAGGTGTACCGTTCTCTCCCCCTCCTGCTTTTAAAAATATATTTCCCATAGATGCCACCATATGGGACTCGTGGCAGACGGTTCCTAAGGTGGAGGGAGCAGTCTCTACCCTAGCTAAGCGTACAACTATCCCCGTCGAGGACAGTTGTGCTTTCCTAGATCCTATGGATAAAAAATTGGAGAGTCTCCTTAAGAAATTTTTTATACATCAAGGTTTTATTCTCCAGCCTCTTGCATGCATTGCCCCAGTTACTGCTGCAGCGCCTTTTTGGTTTGAGTCTCTTGAGGAGGTTCTACAGGTGGAGACCCCGCTAGACGATATTCTAGACAATTGGATATCAAGATCCTAAACAAATTTCTCAGGGTCCCATCCTTCAAGATGGAGACTATCCGAACCATCCTCCCTATGATCCAGGAGGGTCAATATATGACTACCGTGGACTTAAAGGATGCTTATCTCCACATTCCGATTCACAAAGATCATCATCAGTTCCTCAGGTTCGCCTTCTTAGACAGGCATTACCAGTTTGTGGCTCTTCCCTTCGGGTTAGCCACGGCACCAAGAATCTTTACGAAGGTTCTAAGGTCCCTACTGGCGGTTCTAAGGCCATGGGGCATAGCAGTGGCTCCTTACCTAGACGACATTCTGATACAGGCATTGACTTTTCAAATCGCCAAGTCCCATACGGACATTGTTCTGGCCTTTCTGAGGTCTCACGGGTGGAAGGTGAACGAAGAGTTCTCTCTCCCCTCTCACAAGAGTTTCCTTCCTAAGAACACTGATAGATTCAGTAGAAATGAAAATTTTCCTGACAGAGGTCAGATTATCAAAGCTTCTAACTTCCTGCCGTGCTCTTCATTCCACTTCTCGGCCGTCAGTGGCTCAGTGTATGGAAGTAATCGGCCTAATGGTAGCGGCAATGGACATAGTTCCATTTGCCCGCCTACATCTCAGACCACTGCAACTTTGCATGCTCAATCAGTGGAATGGGGACTACACAGATTTGTCCCCTCTGCTAAATCTGGATCAAGAGACCAGGGATTCTCTTCTCTGGTGGTTATCTCGGGTCAATCTGTCCAGGGGAATGAGTTTCCGCAGGCCAGAGTGGACTATAGTGACGACAGATGCCAGCCTTCTGGGCTGGGGCGCGGTCTGGAACTCCCTGAAGGCTCAGGGTTCATGGACTCAGGAGGAAGCCCTCCTTCCGATAAACATTCTGGAACTGAGAGCAATATTCAATGCTCTTCAGGCTTGGCCTCAACTAGCTGTGGTCAGGTTCATCAGATTTCAGTCGGACAATATCATAACTGTAGCCTATATCAACCATCAGGGGGGGACAAGAATCCCCCTGGCAATGTTGGAGGTTTCAAAGATAATTCTTTGGGCAGAGGTTCACTCTTGCCATCTCTCAGCTAGCCATATCCCAGGAGTAGAGAACTGTGAGGCGGATTTTCTAAGTCGGCAGACTTTTCATCCAGGGGAGTGGGAGCTCCATCCGGAGGTATTTGCCCAGCTGATTCAACTATGGGGCAAACCAGAACTGGATCTGATGGCCTCTCGTCAGAACGCCAAGCTTCCTTGTTACGGGTCCAGGTCAAGGGATCCCCAGGCAGCGCTGATAGATGCTCTAGCAGCGCCCTGGTACTTCAGCCTGGCTTATGTGTTCCCACCATTTCCTCTCCTCCCTCGTCTGATTGCCAAGATCAAGCAGGAGAGAGCTTCAGTGATTTTGATAGCACCTGTGTGGCCACGCAGGACTTGGTATTCAGATCTGGTGGACATGTCATCCCTTCCACCAAGGTCTCTGCCGCTGAGGCAGGACCTTCTACTCCAAGGTCCATTCAAACATCCAAATCTAATTTCACTGCGGCTGACTGCTTGGAGATTGAACGCTTGATTTTATCAAAACGTGGTTTCTCCGAGTCGGTCGTTGATACCTTAATTCAGGCTCGAAAGCCTGTCACCAGGAAAATCTATCATAAGATATGGTGTAAATATCTTCATTGGTGTGAATCCAAGGGTTACTCATGGAATAAAGTCAGGATTCCTAGGATGATATTCTTTCTCCAAGAAGGATTGGAGAAGGGATTGTCAGCTAGTTCCTTAAAAGGACAGATTTCTGCTCTGTCTATTCTTCTACACAAGCGTCTGGCAGATGTTCCAGACGTTCAGGCGTTTTGTCAGGCTTTAGTTAGAATCAAGCCTGTGTTTAAACCTGTTGCTCTACCATGGAGCCTAAACTTAGTTCTTAAAGTTCTTCAAGGGGTTCCGTTTTGAACCTCTGCATTCCATAGATATCAAGCTTTTATCTTGGAAAGTTCTGTTTTCGGCTCGTAGAGTTTCAGAGTTATCTGCCTTACAGTGTGATTCTCCTTATCTGATCTTCCATGCAGATAAGGTAGTTTTGCGTACCAAACCTGGGTTTCTTCCTAAGGTGGTATCTAATAAGAATATCAATCAGGAGATTGTTGTTTCGTCACTGTGTCCTAATCCTTCTTCAAAGAAGGAACGTCTATTACACAATCTTGATGCGGTTCGTGCTTTAAAGTTTTATTTACAAGCTACTAAGGATTTTCGTCAAACATCTGCATTGTTTGTTGTCTACTCTGGACAGAGGAGAGGCCAAAAGGCTTCAGCATCTTCTCTTTCTTTTTGGCTGAGAAGCATAATCCGTTTAGCTTATGAGACTGCTGGCCAGCAGCCTCCTGAAAGAATTACAGCTCATTCCACTAGAGCGGTAGCTTCCACATGGGCTTTTAAAAATGAGGCCTCTGTTGAACAGATTTGTAAGGCGGCGACTTGGTCTTCGCTTCATACCTTTTCTAAATTCTACAAATTTGATACTTTTGCTTCCTCGGAGGCTATTTTGGGGAGAAAGGTCTTGCAGGCAGTGGTGCCTTCCGTTTAAGTTCCTGCCTTGTCCCTCCCTTCATCCGTGTCCTAAAGCTTTGGTATTGGTATCCCACAAGTAATGGATGAACCCGTGGACTGGATACACCTTACAAGAGAAAACAACATTTATGCTTACCTGATAAATTTCTCTCTTGTGGTGTATCCAGTCCACGGCCCGCCCTGTCACTTTAAGGCAGGTGTTTTTTATTTTTAAACTACAGTCACCACTGCACCCTATAGTTTCTCCTTTTTCTTGCTTGTCTTCGGTCGAATGACTGGAGGTGGCAGTTAGGGGAGGAGCTATATAGACAGCTCTGCTTTAGGTGTCCTCTTGCAACTTCCTGTTGGGAAGGACAATATCCCTCAAGTAATGGATGAACCCGTGGACTGGATACACCACAAGATAAAGAAATTTATCAGGTAAGCATAAATTTAGTTTTTTTTTAAATATAAAGAGAGATCATATCGTGGAGTATTCATTTTGATATTTTAACATAGGGTAAATATGTTTGCTAATGAGATGTTCATGCAAATGGTCCTCCTTAGTTGTTTTTTTGGGGGGTTTTTGCCTTTAAATTGTGCTCACACCTCATAAAGCATCTTTTATCCTTAATTTAGCATATTTATTTTTAGAATTTATATATCCCTTTTTTTAAAACAAGAGATGTGGGATTAATTAGTGTGAAAACAATGCCTTAGTCCTTCTGTTTAGGAACAATATAAACCAACTAGGTCAATCTGTATTATTGGACATTCTTTCAGTCCATTCATCTGGTCCGTAATTTATATGCAAGACAGACCTTTGAAATTAGTATTGTGACTAAATGATGCAAAATCCAATTAGCTATCTCGGATCACTCTATCCTTCAAAATTACTATAAGAGCTAAATTAAATTAAGATGAATCCCAGATTTTCATAACTATTTAAAAATGAGCTACGCTTAAAATCAAATTAAAATGTATGAATATATGTTGTTTAAAAACCCATCTGTGCAAGCAGTTATTTAGGAAATTTACATTGTGTACAGTGACATTGAACTTTCACATTACTAAAACTAACTGGAGTGTATTTATTTTTTAACCAAGCTAGGAATGTCCAACATTTTCACATTACAGGAGGAGAGCACTGAGACATTCCTAGCTGGTTCAGATAAAAAAAAAAACTACTTTATCCTCAAACACCCATTTTCAGGATTTTAGAGATAAGAAATCCAAACAAAACTTTTTCATCTACTCAGTGATAGAACATCTGAGCGAACATGAAGTATTGTTAGACAACACTGCAGCTATAACAATTATGTACTTAATCTCTGTTTAGTGTTGGATATCTCTTCTTAATCTATTCATGTTCTCTTTTAATGAAAACTTTATTATTTTATTTCCAAAACCTAGGTAGGCTCATTTCTAAATACATTTCTTTCTAATGCCATGGAGAGTCCATGGATCATCTCTAATTACTATTGAGAATATCGTTCCTGGCCAGAGGGAGGAGGCAAAGAGCACCACAGCAAAGCTGTTAAATATCACCTCCCTTCCCTCCAACCCCAGTCATTCTCTTTGCCTACGTTAAGAGCAAGGAGGTGGTAAAGTTTTGGAGTCTGAAAGAAGATTCTTCAATCAAGATTTTATTATTTTGAAGCAGAGCAAGTTTGTTCTGATCCTTTCCTGGGGTTTAGCCGTAGTCCATGTCAGTCTCTTCAGTAGAGCAAAGGTGGCTTTTAAGCAATTGGTAACTTGTGGAGTATAATCCTCACTGCACCTCCCAAATAGTGTTGCTGCCCTATCTTTAAAGCCTGATTAGGATTATTCAGTCTTTCTTGTTTTCCACGGGTCTATGTGAGGAGGTGTGCCTCTCAAACCAAGTGAGCTGTCCTCCTGCCAGACGGCTAGATGCTGTTAAGTGCGTTGGTCTTCTATGTCTGGGGGACTTGCACTTAAGGGTTAAAAGGCTGCAACAGTATTGTGGGACTTTTATATCCTTTATGGAAAATTTCAGACAGGACGCAGGCACTATGTAAAAAGTACAGCTTCAGGGGTTAATTATTAGTATTTCCTGAATGATTTCTGTGATTAGGGAGACCTAGGAGTTAACTTCAGTATAGAAGAGTTTAACACTAGTTAGAGGCTCAGATTAATCATATAATAATTTTTCAAATTCTTATGTATGAGAAGATTTGGTACAGAGTTTTAGACATGGTTTAAAGACTGGAGGTTGTCAGTTCAACTGCCTATGTATTTTGAAGTTTATTAGAGGAGAAATGAGGAGACAGTACATATCTGTGATGTTTAGATATTTATGACTTTATTATCTAGAGGAGAGCTTGTTCTCCTTTTCTGACGCATTTGCTTTTATGTGTTGGTGTTTTTTCTTCCGTTTTTGTTTGAGAGGAAGGAAGGAGGAACTCAGTGCGAGTAAGAATACATTCCGTAGTTCAGCATCGTTTCTCCAGATGGAGATCGAAGCAGCGCTCTGGTGTTGCAAGTTTGAATTTTATTTGCAGGGATTTATTGCCCAATGTTTAAATGCCACAATAGGCGTACCTTTCATTATGTACCAAGTGCTACGCTTAGACCTGAAGGATTTACTCATGAAATATTTTAAATCCTTTACGAAAATTTCTTATAGCAATATGAATTTCGTCTTTAATAAAGACTCATTGTAGGACAAATGTACTTGATAGATAATTTATATAAATTTGTCTATAACTTTATGTTCTGCTTGATTAGTTTGATTTCTATGTAAGCAGTAAAATATTTGCCTTTTCTGTTTTTGTTTCCCTATACGGGTGGGGCAAATTATAAAAATATTGCGTGTACAGTTGGTTTGCTGCCTCAGTTCCTCTTTTTCTCCCAGGATTATGCTGTTTAGATATTGCAACAACTTCTCCTATATGTCCCAAGCTTTAATGGGGTCACAGGCAGTGCCCTGCGGTTCCTCTTAATCTCAAGGAGGATTGCGTTTGCTTGCACTTTTTACAGCTTAGGTATCTGCGATATATGCTAATCCTCTGAGCCTCATATCTCCCAGGATGATACTGTTTAGGCAATGACGCAGTTTTTTTGTTTTTTTTAATAATAATCATTTTTATTAGTGTTATATGCAATCAAACAATACAAAATCACAAACAATACAAAACATATCTGTAGTAACATGATTCAAGCTGTCAAAAAATCAAGTAAAAGAAAGGAAGAAAAAGCTTATTACTTTAAATCAAGTCAAATCTATCCATCAGACACCTCCAGACATTTTATTATGTATGAGTTATCATGAATCTGAAGCAAAAGCTCTTCTTGAGGGCTGCAGGGTGGCAGGCGTGTTTGCGCTAATAAATAAGGGTTTAATGGATTCCCAATTAAATTTGATGTCCAAGAATGTATCTAGTTTTTGAGTTCTATAATAACTATACTCCTCCAGGACAAGTGTTTCATCAACGTGAGCTATCAACTTAGGCCATGTGGGAACTATTGAGTTTTTCCATTTTCTAGCTATTAGTGTTTTAGCCGAATTAAGGATAAATTGTGTTAAACGTTGGTGTAAATAGCCGACTTTTTTCGGCAGTAGGTTTAATATTGCTACAGTGGGTTCTAGTCTAAATGGGAAGTTGAACAGATTTTGTAGTAGGGATTCAATGTGGTTCCAAAAGGGGCGTAATGCGGGGCAATCCCACCACATATGGAGCATCGTTCCCTTTTGATCACAACCCCTCCAGCATTTATCTGAGGCGGTAGAGTGAATAATTTTTAGCCGGGTAGGCGTGAGATACCACCTTGTTAAAATTTTGTAATTTAATTCTATCATCTTTGTTTAGGTGGATGATGTTTTAGTGTAGAGGAAAATGTGTTTCCATGCCTGTCTAATTCGGTTTTCAGTTCTAGATGACATTTGTGTGTAAAGGTCGGCATTTCTGTATTATTGCTGGCTAATAGGATGGATTTTGCTAATGTTAAAGAGTGTCTGAGTTTGTCTTGTGCCATGCCATGTGATTCAAAGGGGGTTAGGGGTCTGGTCCAGTCCCGTCTGTGTTCGGATGTATCAACTAGGTGTAGCAATTATTTGTACTTAAGCCACCTAGAGAATGCTCCATTCAGGCAGTGTGATAGATCTTGTCGAGGTCTCACTTTATTACTGTCTAACAGCTTGTGTATGGGGATTGTGTATCCTACTTCCAGGTGTGTTGATTTGGTTTTTGTGTAATCTAATCCTCCCAAAAATTCAGCATTTGCGGATATAGGTGACATGGGGGATCTATAAGTTGAGATGTGGGAGTGGACTTTAATGATTTTGTTCCAAGTGTCAAATACGTTTCCATACAAGGGCTAAGCATTTTTTGTTTCAATTCTGTAAGATTGGGGTAGCCAGCACAGAACTCCCGCATTTGGGACCTTCAGAATGTGGAAATCTATTGTTATCCAAGCTTTAGTTAGTGGATTCCTATGCCAATCAAGTATTCTTTGTAGACTAATCGCCTTATAATATATGTCAAGGCATGGAAGGCCTAAACCGCCCTCCCCTTGCTTTCTGTATAGTGTAGTTCTGTTAATTCTTGGTTTGATTGAGCCCCAGACGTACCTATTTAGGATGCCTTGCCATCTACAAAGGAATGAAGAAGGGATTTTAATAGGTACTGCCTGCATTATGTATAAAATCCTAGGTAATGTGGTCATCTTTAAAGTTTGAATCCTACCCCAACATAAAAAGGGCCGTTTTGACCATGAGTTAAACTCAGTTTGCGTGGAATTGAGTAGATTTGGGTTTAAGGCTGATCCCTAGATATTTCAGTGCTTTGGTTTGTAACTTGTATGGGCTTTGGCTCACAAGTGAGTTTAAGTCAGCTTTAGGGAGGATAATATTCATTAATTCGGATTTGGTATAATTTATCGAAAAGTAGGAAAGTTCTCCAAATGTTTTAAATTCTTTTGTGACTGCCAAGATGGAGGTATGTGATGAGGTGAGAGACAAGAGAAAGTCATCAGCATATAGTGATACTTTATAGTTATTTCCCCTAGAGGAATTCCTTTTATTTGTTCATTTTCCCTAATACGTGCTGCTAATGTTACAATGCTAAGGACAAACAATAGGGGAGAGAGAGGGCAACCCTGTCTCGTCCCATTACTTATCTGAAATTTGTCAGAAAGGAGTCAGTTTATCCTGACTTTTGCGGTTGGGGAAAGGTATAATGCTCGAATTCTGTTTATTATTGTGTCCCCAAAACCATATTTCTGTAGTGTGGAGAAGAGGAATTCCCAATTTAGGCGATCAAAAGCCTTTTCGGCATCTGTGGATAATAAGACAGTTTTAATTTAATTTGTTTTGCATATTCCATCAGCTGTAATGCTAATGGTGTTGTCTCTTGCCTCCCTCCCCACCACAAACCCTGTTTGATCCGTATGTATAAGTGTTGATAAAATCGGATTTATGCGCAAAGCAATAATCTTAGCTAAGATCTGTATTTAGGAGTAATATGGGCCTAAAGTTGGGGGGTGAGTCTTGTTCTTTTCCAGGTTTAGGGATCACTGAAATATGCGCTTCTTTCATTAATACTGGGAGATGTTCTTTGTCATCTATTGTTTGGAATAGAGATAAGAGAGGGGCAACTAGTATATCCTTTAATGTTTTATAATATTTATTTGTAAGGCCATCAGGACCAGGGCTTTTACCAGAGGGTAGGTCTGATATGGCAGCTAGAATTTCTTGTGCTGTGATCGGTGAATCTAAAGTTTGCTTTTGTTGTTCAGTGAGCGCTGGCAACGATATAGATTCTAAATATGCTGTAAGATCATGTTTGTTAGGAGGCGTTTTTGAGGTTAAGAGGTTGTAGATGTGATCGTAGTATTTCCTAAAGATTTCAGCAATTTTAGGGCTGTCATGAGTTAACTTCCCCTTCTCATCTTTGATAGAATATATGTAATTTGCTGAAGTTTTTTTACTTAGGGTTTTAGCTAATAGCGGGCCTGATCTGTTCCCACCATGAAAGTAAATTTTTTTTAAGGGAAAGGGCTTTTTTATGTGCCTCTCTTTGTAAGTAGCTGTTGACTGCAGTCTTGGCCGCCGTTAGATTAACTAATGTATTATCTTTGTTGGGACTAAGTTTATGTAGGTTCTCTGCTAACTTCAAGTGCTGCATAAGCTTATTATATTCTGAGGTTTGGGCTCTTCTTTTCCTTGCACTAAGTTGTATAAAGCTGCCTCTAATTACTGCCTTGTGGGCTTCCCATAACGTGCAAATATTGTTAACCGAATTAGTGTTGCGCTTGAAGTATTCTTCTATTGTCTGTTTAATCTTTATGACTATTTCTGTGTAAGTAGCTAGGGTCATATAGTTGTGGTCTATGAGAACGTAATCAGTCCTTGAAAAGGACCTCTGTGTGTGTGTGTGTGAATAATACGTGAACTCCTTTTTTCTCCAACATTGGTGTGTCCGGTCCACGGCGTCATCCATTACTTGTGGGATATTCTCCTCCCCTACAGGGAAAGGCAAGGAGAGCACACAGCAGAGCTGTCCATATAGCTCCCCCTCTAGCTCCGCCCCCCAGTCATTCTCCTTGCCGCTCTGAACAAGTAGCATCTCCTCGGGGATGGTGAGGAGTTTGTGGTGTTAGTTGTAGTTTTTTATATCTTCTATCAACAAGAATATTAACCAGGAAATAGTTGTTCCTTCTCTGTGTCCGAAACCAGTTTCAAAGAAGGAACGTTTATTACACAATTTAGATGTTGTTCGTGCTTTAAAGTTCTATTTAGAAGCAACAAAAGATTTTAGACAAACCTCATCTTTGTTTGTCGTTTACTCTGGTAAGAGGAGAGATCAAAAAGCTACTGCTACCTCTCTCTCTTTCTGGCTAAAAAGCATTATCCGATTGGCCTATGAGACTGCCGGACGACAGCCTCCTGACCGAATCACAGCTCACTCTACTAGGGCTGTGGCTTCCACATGGGCCTACAAGAACGAGGCTTCTGTTGATCAGATATGTAAGGCAGCGACTTGGTATTCTCTGCACACTTTTGCCAAATTCTACAAATTTGATACTTATGCTTCTTCGGAGGCTATTTTTGGGAGAAAGGTTTTGCAAGCCGTGGTGCCTTCCATTTAGGTAACCTGATTTGCTCCCTCCCTTCATCCCGTGTCCTAAAGCTTTGGTATTGGTTCCCACAAGTAATGGATGACGCCGTGGACCGGACACACCAATGTTGGAGAAAACAGAATTTATGCTTACCTGATAAATTACTTTCTCCAACGGTGTGTCCGGTCCACGGCCCGCCCTGGTTTTCCTAATCAGGTTGAAATTTTTTTTGTCTTTATACACTACAGTCACCACGGCACCCTATAGTTTCTCCTTTTTCTCCTAACCGTCGGTCGAATGACTGGGGGGCGGAGCTAGAGGGGGAGCTATATGGACAGCTCTGCTGTGTGCTCTCCTTGCCTTTCCCTGTAGGGGAGGAGAATATCCCACAAGTAATGGATGACGCCGTGGACCGGACACACCGTTGGAGAAAGTAATTTATCAGGTAAGCATAAATTCTGTTTTTGCGTATGGTGTAATCTCCAAATGTCAACAAGAGTAGAAGCAGTCAGATATATTTTGGGGATTGTAGTTATTACAAGCTCTCTTGATAGAGAAACTATCTGTGGATTGAATGTTACGTTTAAGTCTCCCCAATAATAACCATGCCTGACTTCATTTCTAAGATCTTGTTATTAGCTCTTTTAAGGAACTTAGATTGGCCTGAGTTAGGGGCATATAAGCATACAAGAGTTACTTGCGTATTAAAGAGGAGTCCTGTGAGAATGAGAATCCTACCGTCTGGGTCTTCAAATCTATTAATAAGCAGAAAATGAGTGTTTCTCCAACATAGGTGTGTCCGGTCCACGGCGTCATCCTTACTTGTGGGATATTCTCTTCCCCAACAGGAAATGGCAAAGAGCCCAGCAAAGCTGGTCACATGATCCCTCCTAGGCTCCGCCTACCCCAGTCATTCTCTTTGCCGTTGCACCGGCAACATCTCCACGGAGATGGTTAAGAGTTTTTTGGTGTTTAAATGTAGTTTTTATCCTTCAATCAAGTGTTTGTTATTTTAAAATAGTGCTGGTATGTACTATTTACTCTGAAACAGAAAAGAGATGAAGATTTCTGTTTGTAAGAGGAAGATGATTTTAGCAAACGTTACTAAAATCGATTGCTGTTTCCACACAGGACTGTTGAGATGAAGTAACTTCAGTTGGGGGAAACAGTTGGCAGACTTTTCTGCTTGAGGTATGACTGGCCACATTTCTAACAAGACTATGTAATGCTGGAAGGCTGTCATTTCCCCTATGGGGACCGGTAAGCCATTTTCTTAGATTAAGTAAAAGAATAAAGGGCTTTATAAGGGCTTAAAAAACTGGTAGACATTTTTCTGGGCTAAAACGATTACTTTGCTAAGCATATTTGGCAGATTATAACTCTTAATAGTTATTATAATCTTGGGGACTGTTGTAAAAAAACGGCAGGCACTGTATTGGACACCTTTTTCAGATGGGGGCCTTTTTCTAGTCATAGGCAGAGCCTCATTTTCGCGCCACTAATGCGCAGTTGTTTTTGGAAAGCAAGGCATGCAGATGCATGTGTGAGGAGCTAAGAACCACTGAAAAAGCTTATAGAAGGCGTCATTTGGTATCGTATTCCCCTCTGGGCTTGGTTGGGTCTCAGCAAAGCAGATACCTGGGACTGTATAGGGGTTATATGTAAAAACGGCTCCGGTTCCGTTATTTTAAGGGTTAAAGCTTTCAAATTTGGTGTGCAATACTTTTAAGGCTTTAAGACACTGTGGTGAAATTTTGGTGAATTTTGAACAATTCCTTCATGTTTTTTCACATATTCAGTAATAAAGTGTGTTCAGTTTAAAATTTAAAGTGACAGTAACGGTTTTATTTTAAAACGTTTTTTGTGCTTTGTTGACAAGTTTATGCCTGTTTAACATGTCTGAACCATCAGATAAGCGATGTTCTATATGTATGAAAGCCAAGGTTTCTCCCCATTTAAATATATGTGATGATTGTGACATAGTGTCCAAACAAAGTAGGGACAATGATGCCACAGATAATGATATTGCCCAAGATGATTCCTCAAATGAGGGGAGTAAGCATGATACTGCATCATCCCCTTCTGTGTCTACACCAGTTTTGCCCACACAAGAGGCCCCTAGTACATCTAGTGCGCCAATACTTATTACCATGCAACAATTAATGGCTGTTATGGATAATTCTATTGCAAACATTTTATCCAAAATGCCTACTTATCAGAGAAAGCGCGATTGCTCTGTTTTAAACACTGAAGAGCAAGAGGACGCTGATGATAACTGTTCTGACATACCCTCACACCAATCTGAAGGGGCCAGGAGGGAGGTTTTGTCTGAGGGAGAAATTTCAGATTCAGGAAAAATTTCTCAACAAGCTGAACCTGATGTTGTAACATTTAAATTTAAATTAGAACATCTCCGCGCACTGCTTAAGGAGGTATTATCTACTCTGGATGATTGTGACAATTTGGTCATTCCAGAGAAATTATGTAAGATGGACAAGTTCCTAGAGGTTCCGGTGCCCCCCGATGCTTTTCCTATACCCAAGCGGGTGGCGGACATAGTAAATAAGGAGTGGGAAAGGCCCGGCATACCTTTTGTTCCTCCCCCTATATTTAAGAAATTATTTCCTATAGTCGACCCCAGAAAGGACTTATGGTAGACAGTCCCCAAGGTCGAGGGGGCGGTCTCTACTCTAAACAAACGCACTACTATTCCTATAGAAGATAGTTGTGCTTTCAAAGATCCTATGGATAAAAAATTAGAGGGTTTGCTTAAAAAGATGTTTGTTCAGCAAGGTTACCTTCTACAACCAATTTCATGCATTGTTCCTGTCACTACGGCAGCGTGTTTCTGGTTCGAAGAACTAGAAAAGTCGCTCAATAAAGAATCTTCGTATGAGGAGGTTATGGACAGAGTTCAAGCACTTAAATTGGCTAACTCTTTTATTTTAGATGCCGCTTTGCAATTAGCTAGATTAGCGGCGAAAAATTCAGGGTTTGCTATCGTGGCGCGCAGAGCGCTTTGGCTAAAGTCTTGGTCAGCGGATGTGTCTTCCAAGACAAAATTGCTTAACATCCCTTTCAAGGGTAAAACACTGTTTGGTCCTGATTTGAAAGAGATTATTTCAGACATCACCGGGGGAAAGGGCCACGCCCTTCCTCAGGATAGGTCTTTTAAGGCTAAAAATAAGCCTAATTTTCGTCCCTTTCGCAGAAACGGACCAGCCTCTAATTCTACATCCTCTAAGCAAGAGGGTAATACTTCTCAACCCAAACCAGCCTGGAGACCGATGCAAGGCTGGAACAAGGGTAAGCAGGCCAAGAAGCCTGCCACTGCTACTAAAACAGCATGAAGGGATGGCCCCCGATCCGGGACCGGATCTGGTGGGGGGCAGACTTTCTCTCTTTGCTCAGGCTTGGGCAAGAGATGTTCAGGATCCTTGGGCACTAGAAATAGTTTCTCAAGGTTATCTCCTGGAATTCAAGGAACTACCCCCAAGGGGAAGGTTCCACAGGTCTCAATTATCTTCAAACCAAATAAAAAGACAGGCATTCTTACATTGTGTAGAAGACCTGTTAAAGATGGGAGTAATTCATCCAGTTCCAATAGGAGAACAAGGGATGGGGTTTTACTCCAACCTGTTCATAGTTCCCAAAAAAGAGGGAACATTCAGACCAATTTTAGATCTCAAGATCCTAAACAAATTTCTCAGGGTTCCATCGTTCAAGATGGAAACCATTCGAACGATCCTTCCTACCATCCAGGAAGGTCAATTTATGACCACGGTGGATTTAAAGGATGCGTACCTACATATTCCTATCCACAAGGAACATCATCAGTTCCTAAGGTTCGCTTTTCTGGACAAGCATTACCAGTTTGTGGCACTTCCATTCGGATTAGCCACTGCTCCGAGAATTTTCACAAAGGTACTAGGGTCCCTTCTAGCGGTTCTAAGACCAAGGGGCATTGCAGTAGTACCTTACTTGGACGACATCCTGATTCAAGCGTCGTCTCTGTCAAAAGCAAAGGCTCATACAGACATCGTCCTAGCCTTTCTCAGATCTCACGGATGGAAAGTGAACAAAGAAAAAAGTTCTCTGTCCCCGTCAACAAGAGTTCCCTTCTTGGGAACAATAATAGATTCCTTAGAAATGAGGATTTTTCTGACAGAGGTCAGAAAATCAAAACTTCTAAGCTCTTGTCAAGTACTTCATTCTGTTCTTCGTCCTTCCATAGCGCAGTGCATGGAAGTAATAGGATTGATGGTTGCAGCAGTGGACATAGTTCCTTTTGCACGAATTCATCTAAGACCATTACAACTGTGCATGCTCAGACAGTGGAATGGGGATTATACAGACTTGTCTCCGACGATTCAAGTAGATCAAAAGACCAGAGATTCACTCCGTTGGTGGCTGATCCTGGACAACCTGTCACAGGGAATGAGCTTCCGCAGACCAGAGTGGGTCATTGTCACGACCGACGCCAGTCTGGTGAGCTGGGGTGCGGTCTGGGAACCCCTGAAAGCTCAGGGTCTATGGTCTCGGGAAGAATCTCTTCTCCCGATAAACATTCTGGAACTGAGAGCGATATTCAATGCTCTCAAAGCTTGGCCTCATCTAGCAAGGGCCAGATTCATAAGGTTTCAATCAGACAACATGACGACTGTTGCATATATCAACCATCAGGGGGGAACAAGGAGTTCCCTGGCGATGGAGGAAGTGACAAAGATCATTCAATGGGCGGAGGATCACTCCTGCCACTTGTCTGCAATCCACATCCCAGGAGTGGAAAATTGGGAAGCGGATTTTCTGAGTCGTCAGACATTCCATCCGGGGGAGTGGGAACTCCATCCGGAAATCTTTGCCCAAATAACTCAGTTATGGGGCATTCCAGACATGGATCTGATGGCCTCTCGTCAGAACTTCAAGGTTCCTTGTTACAGGTCCAGATCCAGGGATCCCAAGGCGACTCTAGTAGATGCACTAGTAGCACCTTGGACCTTCAACCTAGCTTATGTATTCCCACCGTTTCCTCTCATTCCCAGGCTGGTAGCCAGGATCAATCAGGAGAGGGCTTCGGTGATCTTGATAGCTCCTGCGTGGCCACGTAGGACTTGGTATGCAGATCTGGTGAATATGTCATCGGCTCCACCATGGAAGCTACCTTTGAGACAGGACCTTCTTGTTCAAGGTCCATTCGAACATCCGAATCTGGTTTCCCTCCAACTGACTGCTTGGAGATTGAATGCTTGATTTTATCAAAGCGTGGGTTTTCAGATTCTGTAATAGATACTCTGATTCAGGCTAGAAAGCCTGTAACTAGAAAGATTTATCATAAAATATGGAAAAAATATACCTGTTGGTGTGAATCTAAAGGATTCCCATGGAACAAGATAAAAATTCCTAAGATTCTATCCTTTCTACAAGAAGGTTTGGAGAAAGGATTATCTGCAAGTTCTCTGAAGGGACAGATCTCTGCTTTATCTGTTCTACTTCACAAAAGGCTGGCAGCTGTGCCAGACGTTCAAGCGTTTGTTCAGGCTCTGGTTAGAATCAAGCCTGTTTACAGACCTTTGACTCCTCCCTGGAGTCTAAATCTAGTTCTTTCAGTTCTTCAAGGGGTTCCGTTTGAACCCTTACATTCCGTAGATATTAAGTTATTATCTTGGAAAGTTTTGTTTTTGGTTGCAATTTCTTCTGCTAGAAGAGTTTCAGAGTTATCTGCTCTGCAGTGTTCTCCGCCCTATCTGGTGTTCCATGCAGATAAGGTGGTTTTGCGTACTAAGCCTGGTTTTCTTCCGAAAGTTGTTTCCAACAAAAATATTAACCAGGAGATAGTTGTACCTTCTTTGTGTCCGAATCCAGTTTCAAAGAAGGAACGTTTGTTACACAATTTGGACGTAGTCCGTGCTCTAAAATTCTATTTAGAGGCTACTAAAGATTTCAGACAAACATCTTCTTTGTTTGTTGTTTATTCTGGTAAAAGGAGAGGTCAAAAAGCAACTTCTACCTCTCTTTCTTTTTGGCTTAAAAGCATTATCCGATTGGCTTATGAGACTGCCGGACGGCAGCCTCCTGAAAGAATCACAGCTCACTCCACTAGGGCTGTGGCTTCCACATGGGCCTTCAAGAACGAGGCTTCTGTTGACCAGATATGTAAGGCAGCGACTTGGTCTTCACTGCACACTTTTGCCAAATTTTACAAATTTGATACTTTTGCTTCTTCGGAGGCTATTTTTGGGGGAGAGGTTTTGCAAGCCGTGGTGCCTTCCATTTAGGTGACCTGATTTGCTCCCTCCCTTCATCCGTGTCCTAAAGCTTTGGTATTGGTTCCCACAAGTAAGGATGACGCCGTGGACCGGACACACCTATGTTGGAGAAAACAGAATTTATGCTTACCTGATAAATTACTTTCTCCAACGGTGTGTCCGGTCCACGGCCCGCCCTGGTTTTTTTAATCAGGTCTGATGAATTATTTTCTCTAACTACAGTCACCACGGTATCATATGGTTTCTCCTATGCATATTTCCTCCTGTACGTCGGTCGAATGACTGGGGTAGGCGGAGCCTAGGAGGGATCATGTGACCAGCTTTGCTGGGCTCTTTGCCATTTCCTGTTGGGGAAGAGAATATCCCACAAGTAAGGATGACGCCGTGGACCGGACACACCGTTGGAGAAAGTAATTTATCAGGTAAGCATAAATTCTGTTTTTTATGAAATATTATACCGACCCCCAATACTTATGAGGATGACAGTTAAAAAAAACCAGTAGGGTAATCTTGGGATGAAAATTTGGGGAGATTATTTCCTGGAAAGTGGGTCTCTTGGACAAAAATAATATCCCCTCTAAGTTTTCTAAAATGGTTTAAGGCGATTGATCTCTTAGTGGGCGAGTTGAGACCTCTACAGTTTTGTGATAGACATTTAAGTTGGTTCAAAGACATGTTTAATGTAGTGTTGAAGTATAATGTTGTGTCTTAGTATGCGGTTGTGTGGGGGGTACCTTACAAAGTTGTAGTGAAGTCCTGTCAGAATGGCTAGCTGCTTTATTTGGAGACCTGCACAACATTCCTTGTGTAGTGGTGTTCTTCATGACCTCGATTGCAGTTCTACTCTGTGTAGAGTCTTTGGAAACATGGAGTGATTGACGCAAATAAGTTTCTATGTCTGTAGTGACAAAACTTGTTAGTGTATACATGATAACAGATATGACAACCATAACATATAATAACATAGAACACATAAAACAGAACAAACTTTGAGCCAGACTACCTAGCGTCTTGGCTACGTGGGGGAAAATGAACTAAAGTACTGATCAAAGTTTAGCTAGGGAAGGCTTTTTGCATTTTAATGGTGTGCAGTATAGCCCGAGGTCTTGCACATACCCCTAGGTGCACTACCCACACATATACAGTAGCTAAAAATATACATAAAGAAAGTGGATGCTGTTGTATAAGCCATCATATGCTAAAATAATTATTAACTATAGAGGTAAAGAAAAAAGGTCATAACTAAAACTTCTGAACCCCTAAAAACCACAAGGGGATTGTATATTTAAGAAGGTAGTCAATAGGTTTTGTGAGAGTTTAAAGTACAACCTGCCATTTCTTCTGGATATAAAATGTAAGTATCTCATACAAATGTGAAAGTTCTTCTTTCTAAGTCCTGAAAGAAGAATAAACAAACTTATGCCGAGGTGCTTGTTCTCTTTCAGGTGTCCGTTGCAGGAGAGGAAGAAGCGGGGGTAACTCGTTGTCTCTTTCTGTTAATTTTCTGCCAGTGTGGGCGTTGAGGTTGAGGTGGGTTTGTTTTATCATTAGATGGTAAGCTCTTGTCATGGATACATGGTAGTGAAGGAGTTGGGATGTTCAGAGCCCTACAAAACTCCTCCAGATCCTCCGCTCCCTTATACGTGATTATTTTATTGTCTCTGCTGACTTTGATACTAAACAGGTAACCCCATCGGTATTGGATAGCGTGTTCACGTAGGTGTTCTGTTAGGTATTTCGCCTCTCTCCTGTTGGCAAGAGTTACCGGGCTCAAATCAGCATAAATCTGGATCTGTTTTCCTTCAAAGATTATTGGTGTGGTTTTCCTGGCTGCTTGAGCGATGGCCTCTTTATCCTGATACTTGTGAAATTTTAGGACAATGTCTCTGGGTGGTTCCGAATCTCTTGGTTTAGGCCTCAGAGCCCTGTGGGCCCTGTCTAATTGGTAAGGCGGCGAGGCTGGTTCGTTTGTCAGGAATTTAAAATGATTTTGTAAGTAGTGGTATATGAGATCTCCTGTTATACTCTCCGGCACCCCTCTGACTCGCAATTTTTGCTTCTTTTCTCTGTTATCTCAATGACGCAGTTTTATCCTTATCTGTCCCAAGCCTCTATGGTGTCACATGCAGTGTCCTGCGGTTCCTCTCAATCTCCTGGAGGAGTATGTTTCCGTACAGGTGTCCTTTGCAATATCTACGGCTTTGCCTGTTTTTACTTATCTTCAGGAAATATGCAAGAGGATATATGTTATTCGGATTGTAAGGTTTCTGTTCCACATTCTTCTACGCAGGTTGCTTTCTCTTCTGAGTTGGTGAAGAGATATCGCCGTTAAGTGTCTGAGGGTGAAATCTCAGATTTGGACAGTTTAATTCCTTTATCTGATGCTGAAGTCATATATTTCAGATGCATGCTTGATAGCCTCGTGTATCGTAAAGGAGATGTTAGTTATTTGGACGACATTGATTCCCTGGTCGTTGTCGACCTTTGAGAGTTTGTGAACGCTATCATTTCAGTGATAGTTCCAGTCCTCGTTTGGGAACAAAACAAGTTCCTAGAGTACCGTCCTTCAAGATGGAAACTATTCGTTCCATTCTTCCCTTGGTTCAAGAGGGTCAATTCATGACAACAGTAGGTTTAAAGGATGCGTACCTGCATGTTCCTATCCACAGGGATTATCACAAGTTTCTGAAGTTTGCTTTTCTAGACGAGCACTTCCAGTTTGTGGCTTTTCCATTCGGACCTTCCACCGCCCCCCCCCCCGAATTTTTTCATAGGTCCTGGGATCCCTGTTGTTGGTGCTCCGGTTACGGGACATTGCAGTTGCGCCTTATCTGGATGACATTCTGGTTCAGGCACAATTCTTTCAATAAGCAAACTCCCACATGGAGATGTTGTTGTCCTTTCTGCGTTCTCACGGATGGAAAGTG
The DNA here is from genome assembly GCF_027579735.1 of Bombina bombina. Classification (NCBI taxonomy): domain Eukaryota; kingdom Metazoa; phylum Chordata; class Amphibia; order Anura; family Bombinatoridae; genus Bombina; species Bombina bombina. The sequence continues at coordinate 581,654,607 of NC_069499.1, forward strand.
AACTTGGGAAATAGTTCCTTGGTTCCAGCTACAAGGGTAGTGTTCCTGGGATCCATAATAGATTCCATATTAATGAGAATATTTCTGACAGAGGTCAGAAAATCAAAGATCCTTGACTCTTGTCGGGCCCTTCACTCCTCTCCTCGGCCGTCTGTGACTCGTATGGAGGTGATCAGTCTAATGGTAGCTGCCATGGACATCATTCCGTTTGCCTGGTTCCATTTCAAACCTCTGCGGTTATGCACTCTCAGGCAATGGAACAGGGATTATGCAGATTTGTCTCCACAGATCTCTCCCAGGGAACCTGCTTTCGCTGACCCTCCTGGGTGATTGTAACAATGGACACCAGCATGCTGGGATGGGGAGTGGTCTGGGGCTCTCTAAAGGCTCAGGGAATATGGACTCGGGAGGAGTCTGTTCTCCCCATAAACATCCTAGAACTGAGGGTAATTTCTTCTATAAAGGTAAGACGAGTCCACGGATTCATCCTTTACTTGTGGGATATAGTCCTCCTGCTAACAGGAAGTGGCAAAGAGCACCACAGCAGAGCTGTCTATATAGCTCCTCCCTTATCTCCACCCCCAGTCATTCTCTTTGCCTACTCTAAGTACTAGGAAGGGTAAAGTGAAAGACGTGATAAAATATTAGTTTTTAATTTCTTCAAGCAAGAGTTTTTTAAATGGTACCGGTGTGTACTATTTACTCTCAGGCAGCAGATGGATGAAGACTGCTGCCTGGAGGATGATGATCTTAGCATTTGTAACTAAGATCCATTGCTGTTCCCACAGAGGCTGAGGAGTACAGGAAACTTCAGTGTGAGGAACGGTTTCATGCTATGCAGCAATGAGGTATGTTCAGTCATATTTTTCTGGAGAGACTGTGTATTTCAGAAAGGCTGACATTATAACCAGGAGGGTAAGGGTAAGCAGTAATCCTAGAGCTAAAAGAAGGTCATTACTTAGCTTGCATGTGGGGCCAATTACAAATATGGTTTACACTGAATTGCAAATGTTTGGGAGCAAACGTTTTTTGACTGGGGAGTGCTTTAACGTTTTTGTGGGCAATAACGTTTTGGGCAGCTTTATTAAGGGCACACATGGCTTAACTTTTGGGTCTCAGAACGCACATGGCTTGTTATAACCGCTCTGGTGCGGTTCTGTAAGGCTGTGGAGACATCGAGTGAGATGGGCGGGGCCTATTTTCATGCCTCAGATGCGCAGTTAGTTTGATCAGCAAGCTCTAACTCCTGAGGGCCCTGGTGTATGTTTTGGGCCAAATCAAAGCTTTTACCTCACATTTTCGATCCCTTAGGGCAGGTAGGGACACAGCAGGGCTGTGGCAAGGTGCTGAGATGGTTTATTTCCGGATCTGGGCCTATTTTCGATCCGGTTTGCAAATTAATTGGTTAATTGTTAAAAAAATTTGTTGTGCAATCTTAACTACCTATATTGTGTCTACATACAAATTTTTGAAAAATTTGGTGCATGTTTAGGCTGTTTTGCAGAACGTGTGTGTTTTTTTTTTCTCTTAAAGGCGCAGTACCGTTTTTTAAGATTGTTTTTTTTTTCACTAAATAAAGTGTTTTCATGCTTGTTTGTAGTCATTACTAGCCTGTTCAACATGTCTGACATTGAGGAAAGTCAATGTTGAATATGTTTATAAGCCATTGTGGAACCTCCACTTAGAATGTGTCCCTCATGCACTGAAAGGTCAATACATTGTAAAGACCATATTTTAGCTACTAAAAGTATGTCGCAGGATGATTCTCAGTCAGAAGAGAATCAGGTTTTGCCATCTAATTCTCCCCAAGTGTCACAACCGTTAACGCCCGCACAAGCGACGCCAAGTACTTCTAGTGCGTCTAATTCTTTCACCCTGCAAGATATGGCTGCAGTTATGAATACTACCCTCACAGAGGTTTTATCTAAGCTGCCTGGGTTGCAGGGGAAGCGCAGTAGGTCTGGTGTGAGAACAAACGCTGAGCCCTCTGACCCTTTATTAGCCATATCCGATGTACCCTCACAATGTTCTGAAGTGAGGGATTTGCTGGCTGAGGGAGAGATTTCTGATTCAGGAAATATGTTCCCTCAGACAGATTCAGATATGACAGCTTTTAAATTTAAATTAGAACACCTCCGCTTATTGCTCAGGGAGGTTTTAGCGACTCTGGATGATTGGGACCCTATTATAGTTCCAAAGAAATTGTGTAAAATGGACAGATTCCTAAAGGTTCCTGCCTACACTGATGTTTTTTCGGTCCCTAAGAGGATTTTGGAAGTTGTTACTAAGGAGTGGGATAGACCAGGTATTCCGTTCGCTCCCCCTCCTACTTTTAAGAAAATGTTTCCCATTTCTGACGCCGTGCGGGACTCGTGGCAGATGGTTCCTAAGGTGGAGGGAGCTATTTCTACCCTGGCTAAGCGTACAACTATACCTATCGAGGACAGTTGTGCTTTCAAAGATCCTATGGATAAAAAATTAGAGGGTCTTCTGAAGAAAATATTTGTTCACCAAGGTTTTCTTCTCCAACCTATAGCGTGCATTGTTCCTGTAACTACTGCAGCGTCCTTTTGGTTCGAGGCTCTGGAAGAGGCTCTTCAGGTTGAGACCCCATTAGATGATATTCTGGATAGAATTAGGGCTCTCAAGCTAGCTAATTCTTTCATTACAGATGCCGCTTTTCAATTGGCTAAATTAGCGGCGAAGAATTCAGGTTTTGCCATTTTAGCGCGGAGAGCATTATGGCTTAAGTCCTGGTCTGCTGATGTGTCATCAAAAGCTAAGCTTTTAGCCATCCCTTTCAAGGGTAAGACCCTATTCGGGCCTGAACTGAAAGAGATAATTTCAGACATCACTGGAGGGAAAGGCCATGCCCTTCCTCAGGATAAAACGAATAAGATGAGGACCAAACAAAATAATTTTTGTTCCTTTCGGAACTTCAAAGGTGGTCCCTCTACCTCTTCCCCTGCCGCAAAGCAAGAGGGGAATTTTGCTCAATCCAAGTCAGTCTGGAGACCTAACCAGACTTGGAACAAGGGTAAACAGGCCAAGAAGCCAGCTGCCACCAAGACAGCATGAAGGGGTAGCCCCCGATCCGGGACTGGATCTAGTAAGGGGCAGACTTTCTCTCTTTGCTCAGGTTTGGGCAAGAGACTTCAGGACTCCTGGGCTTTAGTATAGTAACCCAGGGGTATCTTCTAGATTTCAAAGATTCTCCCCCAAGAGGGAGATTCCATCTTTCTCAATTGTCTGTAAACCAGACAAAAAGAGAGGCGTTCTTACGCTGTGTAGAAGACCTATATACCATGGGAGTGATCTGCCCAGTTCCAAAAACAGAACAGGGGCAAGGGTTCTACTCCAATCTGTTTGTGGTTCCCAAAAAAGAGGGAACCTTCAGACCAATTTTGGATCTCAAAATCCTAAACAAATTCCTCAGAGTCCCATCCTTCAAGATGGAGACCATTCGGACTATTTTGCCAATGATCCAGGAGGGTCAATATATGACCACCATGGACTTAAAGGATGCGTATCTACACATTCCTATCCACAAAGATCACCAGTTCCTCAGGTTCGCCTTTCTGGACAAGCATTACCAGTTTGTGGCTCTTCCCTTCGGGTTGGCCACAGCTCCCAGAATTTTTACAAAGGTGCTAGGGTCCCTTCTGGCGGTTCTAAGGCCGCGGGGCATAGCTGTGGCGCCTTATCTGGACGATATCTTAATCCAGGCGTCAACTTTCCAACTAGCCAAGTCTCACACGGACATAGTGGTGGCTTTTCTAAGATCTCACAGGTGGAAGGTGAACGTACAAAAGAGTTCACTTATTCCTCTCACAAGAGTTCCTTTCCTGGGAACTCTGATAGATTCGGTGGACATGAAAAATTTTCTGACGGAGGTCAGGAAGTAAAAAATTGTATCCATCTGCCGAGCTCTTCATTCCATTCCTCGCCCGTCAGTGGCTCAGTGTATGGAGGTAATCGGCTTAATGGTAGCGGCAATGGACATAGTTCCGTTTGCTCACTTGCATCTCAGACCACTGCAACTTTGCATGCTCAAACACTGGAAAGGGGATTATGTAGATTTATCTCCTCAGATACATCTGGACCAAGAGACCAGAGACTCTCTTCTTTGGTGGTTGTCACAGGATCATCTGTCCAAGGGAATGTGTTTCCACAGGCCAGCGTGGGTCATAGTGACGACGGACGCCAGCCTATTGGGCTGGGGTGCAGTCTGGAATTCCCTGAAAGCACAGGGATTGTGGACTCAGTAGGAGGCTCTCCTCCCGATAAATATTCTAGACATATATCAATCATCAGGGGGGAACAAAGAGTTCTCTAGCGATGATAGGTTACCAAAATAATTCAATGGTCAGAGACTCACTCTTGCCATCTATCAGCAATCTATATCCCAGGAGTGGGAAGCGGATTTTCACCATTTCCTATCCTTCCTCATTTGATTGCCAGAATCAAACAGGAGAGAGCTTCAGTGATTTTGATAGCACCTGCGTGGCCACGCAGGACTTGGTATGCAGACCTGGTGGACATGTCATCTCTTCCACCATGGACTCTGCCACTGAGACAGGACCTTTTGATTCAAGGTCCGTTCCAGCATCCAAATCTAGTTTCTCTGCGACTGACTGCTTGGAGATTGAACCCTTGATCTTACCCAAGCAGGGGTTCTCTGAGTCAGTCATAGATATCTTGATTCAGGCTTGAAAGCCTGTCACCAGGAAAATTTATCATAAGATATGGCGTAAATATCTTTATTGGTGTGAATCCAAAGGCTACTCATGGAGTAAGATCAGGATTCCTAGGATTTTGTCCTTTCTCCAAGAACGATTGGAGAAGGGGCTATCAGCTAGTTCCTTAAAGGGACAGATATGTGCTTTATCAATTCTACTGCATAAACGTCTGGCAGATGTTCCAGACGTTCAGTCGTTCTGTCAGGCTTTAGTTAGAATCAAGCCTGTGTTTAAACCTGTTGCTCCACCATGGAGTTTGAATTTAGTTCATAAGGTTCAAGGGTTTCCGTTTGAACCTATGCATTCCATAGATATTAAGCTTATATCTTGGAAAGTTCTGTTTTTAGTTGCTATCTCTTCGTCTCGAAGAGTTTCTGAACTATCTGCATTGCAATGCGACTCGTCTTACCTTGTTTTCCATGCTGATAAGGTGGTTTTGCGTACCAAACCTGGATTCCTTCCTAAGGTTGTTACTAATAAGAATATTAATCAGGAAATTGTTGATCCTTCTCTGTGTCCTAATCCTTCCTCTAAGAAGGAGCGTCTATTGCACAACTTGGACGTGGTTCATGCTTTAAAGTTTTACTTGCAAGCGACTAAAGATTTCCATCAAACATCTTCTTTGTTTGTTGTCTATTCTGGAAAATGTAGAGGTCAAAAAGCTACGGCTACCTCTCTTGCCTTTTGGCTGAAAAGCATCATCCGTTTGGCGTACGAGACTGCTGGATAGCAGCCTCCTGAAAGAATTACTGCTCACTCTACTAGAGCGGTGGCTTCCACATGGGCTTTTAAAAATGATGCTTCTGTTGAACAGAATTGTAAGGCTTCGACTTGGTCTTCGCTTCATACCTTTTCCAAATTTTACAAATTTGATACCTTTGCTTCTTCGGAGGCTATTTTTGGGAGAAAAGTTCTTCAAGCAGTGGTGCCTTCTGTTTAACCATCTGTCTTGTCCCTCCCGTTCATCCGTGTCCTGTAGCTTTGGTATTGTATCCCACAAGTAAAGGATGAATCCATGGACTTGTCTTACCTTTATAGAAGAAAACTAAATTTATGCTTACCTAATAAATTGATTTCTTCTATGGTAAGACAAGTCCACGGCCCGCCCTGTCATTTTAAGACAGATTATATATTTTTTTATTTAAACTTCATTCACCTCTGCACCTTGTAGTATCTCCTTTTTCTTCCTGTACCTTCGGTCGAATGACTGGGGGGTGGAGCTAAGGGAGGAGCTATATAGACAGCTCTGCTGTGGTGCTCTTTGCCACTTCCTGTTAGCAGGAGGACTATATCCCACAAGTAAAGGATGAATCTGTGGACTCGTCTTACCATAGAAGAAATCAATTTATCAGGTAAGCATAAATTTAGTTTCTTTCATGTAATTAGCAAGAGTCCATGAGCTAGTGACGTATGGGATATACATTCCTACCAGGAGGGGCAAAGTTTCCCAAACCTCAAAATGCCTATAAATACACCCCTCACCACACCCACAAATCAGTTTTACAAACTTTGCCTCCTATGGAGGTGGTGAAGTAAGTTTGTGCTAGATTCTACGTTGATATGCGCTCCGCAGCAGGTTGGAGCCCGGTTTTCCTCTCAGCGTGCAGTGAATGTCAGAGGGATGTGAAGAGAGTATTGCCTGTTTGAATTCAATGATCTCCTTCTACGGGGTCTATTTCATAGGTTCTCTGTTATCGGTTGTAGAGATTCATCTCTTACCTCCCTTTTCAGATCGACGATATACTCTTATATATATACCATTACCTCTGCTGATTTTCGTTTCAGTACTGGTTTGGCTTTCTACAAACATGTAGATGAGTGTCCTGGGGTAAGTAAGTCTTATTTTCTATGACACTCTAAAGCTATGGTTGGGCACTTTTTTTAAAGTTCTAAATATATGTATTCAAACATTTATTTGCCTTGACTCAGAATGTTCAACATTCCTTTTTTTCAGACAGTCCGTTTCATATTTGGGATAATGCATTTGAATCAATCATTTTTCTTACCTTAAAAATTTGACTTTTTCCCTGTGGGCTGTTAGGCTCGCGGGGGCTGAAAATGCTTCATTTTATTGCGTCATTCTTGGCGCGGACTTTTTTGGCGCAAAAAATCTTTTCTGTTTCCGGCGTCATACGTGTCGCCGGAAGTTGCGTCATTTTTTTGACGTTCTTTTGTGCCAAAAATGTTGGCGTTCCAGATGTGGCGTCATTTTGGCGCCAAAAGCATTTAGGCGCCAAATAATGTGGGTATCTTTTTTGGCGCTAAAAAAATATGGGCGTCGCTTTTGTCTCCACATTATTTAAGTCTCATTTTTCATTCTTCTGGTTGCTAGAATCTTGTTCTTTGGCATTTTTTCCCATTCCTGAAACTGTCATTTAAGGAATTTGATCAATTTTGCTTTATATGTTGTTTTTTCTCTTACATATTGCAAGATGTCTCACGTTGCATCTGAGTCAGAAGATACTTCAGGAAAATCGCTGTCTGGTGCTGGAACTACCAAAGCTAAGTGTATCTGCTGTAAACTTTTGGTAGCTGTTCCTCCAGCTGTTGTTTGTATTAAATGTCATGACAAACTTGTTAATGCAGATAATATTTCCTTTAGTAAAGTACCATTACCTGTTGCAGTTCCAACAACATCTAATGTTCAGAGTGTTCCTGATAACATAAGAGATTTTGTTTCTGAATCCATTAAGAAGGCTATGTCTGTTATTCCTCCTTCTAGTAAACACAAAAAATCTTTTAAAACTTCTCGTTATCCAGAGGAATTTTTAAATGAACATCATCATTCTGATTCTAATGATTCTTCTGGTTCAGAGGATTCTGTCTCAGAGGTTGATGCTGATAAATCTTCATATTTATTTAAAATGGAATTTATTCGTTCTTTACTTAAAGAAGTTTTAATTGCTTTAGAAATTGAGGATTCTGGTCCTCTTGATACTAAATCTAAACGTTTAGACAAGGTCTTTAAATCTCCTGTGGTTATTCCAGAAGTTTTTCCTGTTCCTGGTGCTATTTCTGAAGTAATTTCCAGAGAATGGAATAATTTGGGTAATTCATTTACTCCCTCTAAACGTTTTAAGCAATTATATCCTGTGCCGTCCGACAGATTAGAGTTTTGGGACAAAATCCCTAAAGTTGATGGGGCTATTTCTACCCTTGCTAAACGTACTACTATTCCTACGGCAGATGGTACTTCCTTTAAGGACCCTTTAGATAGGAAAATTGAATCCTTTCTAAGAAAAGCTTATCTGTGTTCAGGTAATCTTCTTAGACCTGCTATATCATTGGCTGATGTTGCTGCAGCTTCAACTTTTTGGTTGGAAACTTTAACGCAACAAGTAACAGATCATGATTCTCATAATATTATTATTCTTCTTCAACATGCTAATAATTTTATCTGTGATGCCATTTTTGATATTATCAGAGTTGATGTCAGGTTTATGTCTCTAGCTATTTTAGCTAGAAGAGCTTTATGGCTTAAAACTTGGAATGCTGATATGTCTTCTAAATCGACTCTACTTTCCCTTTCTTTCCAGAGTAATAAATTATTTGGTTCTCAGTTGGATTCTATTATCTCAACTGTTACTGGTGGGAAAGGATCTTTTTTACCACAGGATAAAAAATCTAAAGGTAAAAACAGGGCTAATAATCGTTTTCGTTCCTTTCGTTTCAACAAAGAACAAAAGCCTGATCCTTCATCCTCAGGAGCAGTTTCAGTTTGGAAACCATCTCCAGTCTGGAATAAATCCAAGCCTTCTAGAAAAGCAAAGCCAGCTTCTAAGTCCACATGAAGGTGCGGCCCTCATTCCAGCTCAGCTGGTAGGGGGCAGATTACGTTTTTTCAAAGAAATTTGGATCAATTCTGTTCACAATCTTTGGATTCAGAACATTGTTTCAGAAGGGTACAGAATTGGTTTCAAGATAAGACCTCCTGCAAAGAGATTTTTTCTTTCCCGTGTCCCAGTAAACCCAGTGAAAGCTCAAGCATTTCTGAAATGTGTTTCAGATCTAGAGTTGGCTGGAGTAATTATGCCAGTTCCTGTTTTGGAACAGGGGCTGGGGTTTTATTCAAATCTCTTCATTGTACCAAAGAAGGAGAATTCCTTCAGACCAGTTCTGGATCTAAAAATATTGAATCGTTATGTAAGGATACCAACATTCAAAATGGTAACTGTAAGGACTATCTTGCCTTTTGTTCAGCAAGGGCATTATATGTCTACAATAGATTTACAGGATGCATATCTGCATATTCCGATTCATCCAGATCACTATCAGTTCCTGAGATTCTCTTTCCTGGACAAGCATTACCAGTTTGTGGCATTGCCGTTTGGCCTAGCTACAGCTCCAAGAATTTTTACAAAGGTTCTCGGTGCCCTTCTGTCTGTAATCAGAGAATAGGGTATTGTGGTATTTCCTTATTTGGACGATATCTTGGTACTTGCTCAGTCTTTACATTTAGCAGAATCTCATACGAATCGACTTGTGTTGTTTCTTCAAGATCATGGTTGGAGGATCAATTCACTAAAAAGTTCATTGATTCCTCAGACAAGGGTAACCTTTTTAGGTTTCCAGATAGATTCAGTGTCCATGACTCTGTCTTTGACAGACAAGAGACGTCTGAAATTGATTTCAGCTTGTCGAAACCTTTAGTCACAATCATTCCTTTCGGTAGCCTTATGCATGGAAATTCTAGGTCTTATGACTGCTGCATCGGACGCGATCCCCTTTGCTCGTTTTCACATGCGACCTCTTCAGCTCTGTATGCTGAACCAATTGTGCAGGGATTACACAAAGATATCTCAATTAATATCTTTAAAACCGATTGTTCGACATTCTCTGACGTGGTGGACAGATCATCATCGTTTAATTCAGGGGGCTTCTTTTGTTCTTCCGACCTGGACTATAATCTCAACAGATGCAAGTCTTACAGGTTGGGGAGCTGTGTGGGGGTCTCTGACGGCACAAGGGGTTTGGGAATCTCAGGAGGTGAAATTACCGATCAATATTTTGGAACTCTGTGCAATTTTCAGAGCTCTTCAGTCTTGGCCTCTTCTGAAGAGAGAGTCGTTCATTTGTTTTCAGACAGACAATGTCACAACTGTGACATACATCAATCATCAAGGAGGGACTCACAGTCCTCTGGCTATGAAAGAAGTATCTCGAATTCTGGTTTGGGCGGAATCCAGCTCCTGTCTAATCTCTGCGGTTCATATCCCAGGTATAGACAATTGGGAAGCCGATTATCTCAGTCGCCAAACGTTGCATCCGGGCGAATGGTCTCTTCACCCAGAGGTATTTCTTCAGATTGTTCAAATGTGGGAATTCCCAGAAATAGATCTGATGGCTTCTCATCTAAACAAGAAACTTCCCAGGTATCTGTCCAGATCCCGGGATCCTCAGGCGGAGGCAGTGGATGCATTATCACTTCCTTGGAAGTATCATCCTGCCTATATCTTTCCGCCTCTAGTTCTTCTTCCAAGAGTAATCTCCAAGATTCTGAAGGAATGCTCGTTTGTTCTGCTGGTAGCTCCAGCATGGCCTCACAGGTTTTGGTATGCGGATCTTGTCCGGATAGCCTCTTGCCAGCCGTGGACTCTTCCGTTAAGACCAGACCTTCTGTCGCAAGGTCCTTTTTTCCATCAGGATCTCAAATCCTTAAATTTAAAGGTATGGAGATTTAACGCTTGATTCTTGGTCAAAGAGGTTTCTCTGACTCTGTGATTAATACTATGTTACAGGCTCGTAAATCTGTATCTAGAGAGATATATTATAGAGTCTGGAAGACTTTTATTTCTTGGTGTCTTTCTCATCATTTTTCCTGGCATTCTTTTAGAATTCCGAGAATTTTACAGTTTCTTCAGGATGGTTTAGATAAAGGTTTGTCCGCAAGTTCATTGAAAGGACAAATCTCTGCTCTTTCTCTTCTTTTTCACAGAAAGATTGCTAATCTTCCTGATATTCATTGTTTTGTACAAGCTTTGGTTCGTATAAAACCTGTCATTAAGTCTATTTCTCCTCCTTGGAGTTTGAATTTGGTTCTGGGGGCTCTTCAAGCTCCTCCTTTTGAACCCATGCATTCTTTGGACATTAAATTACTTTCTTGGAAAGTTTTGTTCCTTTTGGCCATCTCTTCTGCCAGAAGAGTCTCTGAATTATCTGCTCTTTCTTGTGAGTCTCCTTTTCTGATTTTTCATCAGGATAAGGCGGTGTTGCGAACTTCTTTTGAATTTTTACCTAAGGTTGTGAATTCCAACAACATTAGTAGAGAAATTGTGGTTCCTTCATTATGTCCTAATCCTAAGAATTCTAAGGAGAAATCGTTGCATTCTTTGGATGTTGTTAGAGCTTTGAAATATGTTGAAGCTACTAAGTCTTTCCGAAAGACTTCTAGTCTATTTGTCATCTTTTCCGGTTCTAGAAAAGGTCAGAAAGCTTCTGCCATTTCTTTGGCATCTTGGTTGAAAACCTTAATTCACCATGCTTATGTCGAGTCGGGTAAAACTCCGCCTCAAAGATTTACAGCTCATTCTACTAGGTCAGTTTCTTCTTCCTGGGCGTTTAGGAATGAGGCTTCGGTTGATCAGATTTGCAAAGCAGCAACTTGGTCCTCTTTGCATACTTTTACTAAATTCTACCATTTTGATGTGTTTTCTTCTTCTGAAGCAGTTTTTGGTAGAAAAGTACTTTAGGCAGCGGTTTCAGTTTGAATCTTCTGCTTATGTTTTCATTAAACTTTATTTTGGGTGTGGATTATTTTCAGCAGGAATTGGCTGTCTTTATTTTATCCCTCCCTCTCTAGTGACTCTTGCGTGGAAAGATCCACATCTTGGGTAGTCATTATCCCATACGTCACTAGCTCATGGACTCTTGCTAATTACATGAAAGAAAACATAATTTATGTAAGAACTTACCTGATAAATTCATTTCTTTCATATTAGCAAGAGTCCATGAGGCCCACCCTTTTTGTGGTGGTTATGATTTTTTTGTATAAAGCACAACTATTCCAATTCCTTATTTTATATGCTTTCGCACTTTTTTTATCACCCCACTTCTTGGCTATTCGTTAAACTGATTTGTGGGTGTGGTGAGGGGTGTATTTATAGGCATTTTGAGGTTTGGGAAACTTTGCCCCTCCTGGTAGGAATGTATATCCCATACGTCACTAGCTCATGGACTCTTGCTAATATGAAAGAAATGAATTTATAAGGTAAGTTCTTACATAAATTATGTTTTTTCAATGATCTTCTGGCTTGGCCTCATCTTCTGCCCGGTTTGTCTGGTTCCAATCGGACAACATAACTTCAGTTGCTTACATCAACCATCAGGGAGGAACTCAGAGTTTCTTGGCCATGACAGAGGTAGTCAATATTATTCAGTGGGCAGAGACCCACAACTGCTGTCTATCTGTGATCCACATTCCAGGAGTAGACAATTGAGAAGCAGACTTTCTTAGAAGACATACTTTAGACTTGGGGGAGGGGGAACTCCATCCGGAGGTGTTTTCAAGCTTGATTCTCAAATGGGGACAGCCGGAGCTGGATCTCATGGCATCTCGACAGAATGCCAAGCTTCCAAGGTACGGGTCAAGGTTGAGAGATCCTCAGGCGGTACTGATAGATGCTCTGGCGGTCCCTTGGAATTTCTGTTTAGTGTACCTTTTTCCTCCCTTCGCTCTCCTTCCTCTAGTAATTGCTCGAATCAAACACTAGAGGGAGTCAGTGATCCTCATTGCACCTGCGTGACCTTAGCAGGATCTGGTATGCAGACCTAGTAGAGATGTCATCTTTTCCACCTTGGAGACTTCCACTGAGGAAAGATCTTCTACTTCAAGGGTCCTTCCTTCATCCAAATCTCATTTCTCTGAAGCTGACTGCTTGGAGATTGAACGCTTAATTTTATCTAAGCGTGGGTTTTCTGAGTCGGTCATTGAGACCATGATTCAGGCGAGTAAGCCTGTTAATAGAAAAAATTACTATAAGATATGGCGTAAATATCTGTATTGGTGTGAATCCAGAGGCTACTCTTTGAGAAGAGTTCGGCTTCCTAGAATTCGGTCCTTTCTTCAGGAGAGTTTGGAGAAGGGTTTATCGGCAAGTACTTTGAAGGGTCAAATTTCTGCCTTGTCTATTTTGTTACATAGACGATGTCCTAACCTTTTTTCTCATATGGAGCGTCTGCTGCACCGCCTAGATGTGTGCGTACGTTGAAATACTATTTGCAGGCGACTAAGGATTTTCGCCAGTCTTCGGCCCTGTTTGTTGTCTTCTCTGGGAAATGTAAGGGTCAGAAAGCTACGGCTACTTCTCTTTCTTTGTGGCTGAAGAGTTTAATTCACTTGGCCTATGAAACTGCTGGACAGCAGCCTCTTGAGAGAGTCACAGCTCATTCTACGAGGGCTGTTTCCTCTTCCTGGGCATTCAAAATTGAAGCTTCTGTGAAACAGATTTGCAAGGCTGCAACTTGATCCTCTTTACACACTTTTTCAAATTCTATCAATTTGAAACTTTTGTCTCGGCTGAGGTTTCTTTTTGGGAGAAAGGTTCTTCAAGCAGTGGTGCCTTCCGTTTAGGTTCCCTGTCTTGGCCCTCCCTTATTATCTGTGTCCTCTAGCTTGGGTATTCCCAATAGTAATTAGAGATGATCCGCGGACTCGCCGTGTCATTAGAAAGAAAACAAAATTTATGCTTACCTTATAAATTTATTTCTTGACACGGTGAGTCCACGGTCCACCCTGTTTTATTTAGCCAGGTTTTTTTGGTCGTATTATAAACCTCAGGCACCTCTGCACCATGTTACTTCCTTTCTCTCTTTTTACTTCGGTCGAATGACTGGGGTTGGAGGAAAGGGAAGTGATATTTAAAGGGACAGTCAACACCAGAATGTATGTTGTTTAAAAAGAAAGATTATCCCTTTATTACCCATTCCCCAGTTTTGCATAACCAACACAGTTATAATAATACACGTTTTACCTCTGTAATTATCTTGTATCTAAGCTTCTGCTGACTGCCCCCTTATTTCAGTTCTTTTGACAGACATGCAATTTAGCCAATCAGTGCTCAGTCCTAGGTCACTTTACGTGCATGAGCTCAATGTTATCTATATGAAACATGTGAACTAATGCCTTCTAGTGGTCAAAATGTATTCAGATTAGAGGCAGTCTTCAAGGTCTAAGAAATTAGCATATGAACCTCCTAGTTTTAGCTTTCAACTAAGAATACCAAGAGAACAAAGCAAAATTGGTAATAATAGTAAATTGGGAAGTTGTTTAAAATTGCATGCCCTATTTAAAACATGAAAGTTTTTTTTGGACTTGACTGTCCCTTTAACAGCTTTGCTGTGGTGCTCTTTGCCTCCTCTTGCTTGCCAGGAGTGATGTCCCCAATAGTAATTAGAGATGATCCATGGACTCACCGTGTCAAGAATAAGCATTTTGTGATAAATATATCAACTCAGAGCATAATTAAGTGGGCTTCATGATATCTTTCTTCAGACAGACCTTTTTCATTCCTTGTATGTCATGTTGGCATGGCAGCTTAAACGTCAGCTAGATCGGCACATCACTACAAAGTGACCTGATGACTCTCTGCTATGATTCAAGGGAATGATGTGAAATCAGATATACAGTATTAGTATCGTATAGTCTGCTCTAGTTTTGCATATGTATTTCACACAGTATTGCCTAAGAGGTTCTCTCATCTATGCAGGAACTATATACATATATTCCATAGCTTAAGATTAGGGATATGTGATATGTAAAAAAAAATATCACAATTTTGTGACAAAATATTGCAATTTTATAAAAATTATTTTTGTAAACATACATTTTGCATTCAAAAATGCATTTAACAGTCCAAAACAGTGGCCTGTTCCCCTGGCTGTTTGCACTACAGAGTGAATAGGCCAGAGAAAAGAGCATTGGCAGTCTTGCACTTTCTTTTTCTGTGCACACCTCAGGACTGAAACAACAAACCTTGAGGAAAGTAAAATGGCAGCAGTAGTGTTACATTCTGACACACTGATGTGGCACTTTTTGATCCACCTCTCTGGAGTAGTGATCAGTGCTACTGCTGATCACTCCTCCAGGGCTGGATTGAAGCTTTGGTGTGTCTGACGAAAAACATGTTAAGGAAGCTGTTTTGTACTTTTTGTTTGTTTTGTTTTGATAAAAAAAATTGCAGCCTCATGCGATTCAGATATTGCTTAGTCTCATATTGTGATTAAAAGATTATTTTTTTCTAGGATGAAAACATTTATGAGAGATAGTAAAGACAGGATGCATGTTAACATTTCTTAGGTGTTGCCCCAAAATGGAAATACCACAAAAATAATAAAATAATAGCAATTCAAAGTATTTTGTACCAGTGCATCACCAATAGTATTTCTCCAACATAGGTGTGTCCGGTCCACGGCGTCATCCTTACTTGTGGGATATTCTCTTCCCCAACAGGAAATGGCAAAGAGCCCAGCAAAGCTGGTCACATGATCCCTCCTAGGCTCCGCCTACCCCAGTCATTCTCTTTGCCGTTGTACAGGCAACATCTCCACGGAGATGGCTTAGAGTTTTTTAGTGTTTAACTGTAGTTTTTATTATTCAATCAAGAGTTTGTTATTTTAAAATAGTGCTGGTATGTACTATTTACTCAGAAACAGAAAAGAGATGAAGATTTCTGTTTGTATGCGGAAAATGATTTTAGCAACCGTTACTAAAATCCATGGCTGTTCCACACAGGACTGTTGAGAGCAATTAACTTCAGTTGGGGGAACAGTGAGCAGTCTCTTGCTGCTTGAGGTATGACACATTCTAACAAGACGATGTAATGCTGGAAGCTGTCATTTTCCCTATGGGATCCGGTAAGCCATGTTTATTAAGATAGTAAATAAGGGCTTCACAAGGGCTTATTAAGACTGTAGACTTTTTCTGGGCTAAATCGATTCATTATTAACACATATTTAGCCTTGAGGAATCATTTAATCTGGGTATTTTGATAAGATTATATCGGCAGGCACTGTTTTAGACACCTTATTCTTTAGGGGCTTTCCCAAATCATAGGCAGAGCCTCATTTTCGCGCCGGTGTTGCGCACTTGTTTTTGAGAGGCATGACATGCAGTCGCATGTGTGAGGAGCTCTGATACCTAGAAAAGACTTTCTGAAGGCGTCATTTGGTATCGTATTCCCCTTTGGGCTTGGTTGGGTCTCAGCAAAGCAGATACCAGGGACTGTAAAGGGGTTAAAGTTAAAAACGGCTCCGGTTCCGTTATTTTAAGGGTTAAAGCTTCCAAATACTTTTAAGGCTTTAAGACTCTGTGGTGAAATTTTGGTGAATTTTGAACAATTCCTTCATATTTTTTCGCAATTGCAGTAATAAAGTGTGTTCAGTTTAAAATTTAAAGTGACAGTAACGGTTTTATTTTAAAACGTTTTTTGTACTTTGTTATCAAGTTTATGCCTGTTTAACATGTCTGAACTACCAGATAGACTGTGTTCTGAATGTGGGGAAGCCAGAGTTCCTTCTCATTTAAATAAATGTGATTTATGTGACAATGACAATGATGCCCAAGATGATTCCTCAAGTGAGGGGAGTAAGCATGGTACTGCATCATTCCCTCCTTCGTCTACACGAGTCTTGCCCACTCAGGAGGCCCCTAGTACATCTAGCGCGCCAATACTCCTTACTATGCAACAATTAACGGCTGTAATGGATAATTCTGTCAAAAACATTTTAGCCAAAATGAACACTTATCAGCGTAAGCGCGACTGCTCTGTTTTAGATACTGAAGAGCATGACGACGCTGATAATAATGGTTCTGAAGGGCCCCTAAACCAGTCTGATGGGGCCAGGGAGGTTTTGTCTGAGGGAGAAATTACTGATTCAGGGAACATTTCTCAACAAGCTGAACCTGATGTGATTACGTTTAAATTTAAGTTGGAACATCTCCGCATTCTGCTTAAGGAGGTATTATCCACTCTGGATGATTGTGACAAGTTGGTCATCCCAGAGAAACTATGTAAAATGGACAAGTTCCTAGAGGTCCCGGGGCTCCCTGAAGCTTTTCCTATACCCAAGCAGGTGGCGGACATTGTAAATAAAGAATGGGAAAGGCCCGGTATTCCTTTCGTCCCTCCCCCCATATTTAAAAAATTGTTTCCTATGGTCGACCCCAGAAAGGACTTATGGCAGACAGTCCCCAAGGTCGAGGGAGCGGTTTCCACCTTAAACAAACGCACCACTATACCCATAGAAGATAGTTGTGCTTTCAAAGATCCTATGGATAAAAAATTAGAAGGTTTACTTAAAAAGATGTTTGTTCAGCAGGGTTACCTTCTACAACCAATTTCATGCATTGTCCCTGTCGCTACAGCCGCGTGTTTCTGGTTCGATGAGCTGGTAAAGGCGGTCGATAGTGATTCTCCTCCTTATGAGGAGATTATGGACAGAATCAATGCTCTCAAATTGGCTAATTCTTTCACCTTAGACGCCACTTTGCAATTGGCTAGGTTAGCGGCTAAGAATTCTGGGTTTGCTATTGTGGCGCGCAGAGCGCTTTGGTTGAAATCTTGGTCAGCTGATGCTTCTTCCAAGAACAAGCTACTTAACATTCCTTTCAAGGGGAAAACGCTGTTTGGCCCTGACTTGAAAGAGATTATCTCTGATATCACTGGGGGTAAGGGCCACGCCCTTCCTCAGGATCGGCCTTTCAAGGCCAAAAATAAACCTAATTTTCGTCCCTTTCGTAGAAACGGACCAGCCCAAGGTGCTACGTCCTCTAAGCAAGAGGGTAATACTTCTCAAGCCAAGCCAGCTTGGAGACCAATGCAAGGCTGGAACAAGGGAAAGCAGGCCAAGAAACCTGCCACTGCTACCAAGACAGCATGAAAGGTTGGCCCCCGATCCGGGACCGGATCTGGTGGGGGGCAGACTCTCTCTCTTCGCTCAGGCTTGGGCAAGAGATGTTCTGGATCCTTGGGCGCTAGAAATAGTCTCCCAAGGTTATTTTCTGGAGTTCAAGGGGCTTCCCCCAAGGGGGAGGTTCCACAGGTCTCAGTTGTCTTCAGACCACATAAAAAGACAGGCATTCTTACATTGTGTAGAAGACCTGTTAAAAATGGGAGTGATTCATCCTGTTCCATTAGGAGAACAAGGGATGGGGTTCTACTCCAATCTGTTCATAGTTCCCAAAAAAGAGGGAATGTTCAGACCAATCTTAGATCTCAAGATCTTAAACAAGTTTCTCAAGGTTCCATCGTTCAAGATGGAAACCATTCGAACAATTCTTCCTTCCATCCAGGAAGGTCAATTCATGACCACGGTGGATTTAAAGGATGCGTATCTACATATTCCTATCCACAAGGAACATCATCGGTTCCTAAGGTTCGCATTCCTGGACAAGCATTACCAGTTCGTGGCGCTTCCTTTCGGATTAGCCACTGCTCCAAGGATTTTCACAAAGGTACTAGGGTCCCTTCTAGCTGTGCTAAGACCAAGGGGCATTGCCGTAGTACCTTACTTGGACGACATTCTGATTCAAGCGTCGTCCCTTCCTCAAGCAAAGGCTCACACGGACATTGTCCTGGCCTTTCTCAGATCTCACGGATGGAAAGTGAACGTGGAAAAGAGTTCTCTATCTCCGTCAACAAGGGTTCCCTTCTTGGGAACAATAATAGACTCCTTAGAAATGAGGATTTTTCTGACAGAAGCCAGAAAAACAAAACTTCTAGACTCTTGTCGGATACTTCATTCCGTTCCTCTTCCTTCCATAGCGCAGTGCATGGAAGTGATAGGTTTGATGGTAGCGGCAATGGACATAGTTCCTTTTGCGCGCATTCATCTAAGACCATTACAACTGTGCATGCTCAGTCAGTGGAATGGGGACTATACAGACTTGTCTCCGAAGATACAAGTAAATCAGAGGACCAGAGACTCACTCCGTTGGTGGCTGTCCCTGGACAACCTGTCACAAGGGATGACCTTCCGCAGACCAGAGTGGGTCATTGTCACGACCGACGCCAGTCTGATGGGCTGGGGCGCGGTCTGGGGATCCCTGAAAGCTCAGGGTCTTTGGTCTCGGGAAGAATCTCTTCTACCGATAAATATTCTGGAACTGAGAGCGATATTCAATGCTCTCAAAGCTTGGCCTCAGCTAGCGAGGGCCAAGTTCATACGGTTTCAATCAGACAACATGACAACTGTTGCGTACATCAACCATCAGGGGGGAACAAGGAGTTCCCTAGCGATGGAAGAAGTGACCAAAATCATTCTATGGGCGGAGTCTCACTCCTGCCACCTGTCTGCTATCCACATCCCAGGAGTGGAAAATTGGGAAGCGGATTTTCTGAGTCGTCAGCCATTGCATCCGGGGGAGTGGGAACTCCATCCGGAAATCTTTGCCCAAGTCACTCAACTGTGGGGCATTCCAGACATGGATCTGATGGCCTCTCGTCAGAACTTCAAAGTTCCTTGCTACGGGTCCAGATCCAGGGATCCCAAGGCGGCTCTAGTGGATGCACTAGTAGCACCTTGGACCTTCAAACTAGCTTATGTGTTCCCGCCGTTTCCTCTCATCCCCAGGCTGGTAGCCAGGATCAATCAGGAGAGGGCGTCGGTGATCTTGATAGCTCCTGCGTGGCCACGCAGGACTTGGTATGCAGATCTGGTGAATATGTCATCGGCTCCACCATGGAAGCTACCTTTGAGACGAGACCTTCTTGTTCAGGGTCCGTTCGAACATCCGAATCTGGTCTCACTCCAGCTGACTGCTTGGAGATTGAACGCTTGATCTTATCGAAGCGAGGGTTCTCAGATTCTGTTATCGATACTCTTGTTCAGGCCAGAAAGCCTGTAACTAGAAAGATTTACCACAAAATTTGGAAAAAATATATCTGTTGGTGTGAATCTAAAGGATTCCCTTGGGACAAGGTTAAGATTCCTAAGATTCTATCCTTCCTTCAAGAAGGATTGGAAAAAGGATTATCTGCAAGTTCCCTGAAGGGACAGATTTCTGCCTTGTCTGTGTTACTTCACAAAAAGCTGGCAGCTGTGCCAGATGTTCAAGCCTTTGTTCAGGCTCTGGTCAGAATCAAGCCTGTTTACAAACCTTTGACTCCTCCTTGGAGTCTCAACTTAGTTCTTTCAGTTCTTCAGGGGGTTCCGTTTGAACCCTTACATTCCGTTGATATTAAGTTATTATCTTGGAAAGTTTTGTTTTTGGTTGCAATTTCTTCTGCTCGAAGAGTTTCAGAATTATCTGCTCTGCAGTGTTCTCCTCCTTATCTGGTGTTCCATGCAGATAAGGTGGTTTTACGTACTAAACCTGGTTTTCTTCCAAAAGTTGTTTCTAACAAAAACATTAACCAGGAGATTATCGTACCTTCTCTGTGTCCGAAACCAGTTTCGAAGAAGGAACGTTTGTTGCACAATTTGGATGTTGTTCGCGCTCTAAAATTCTATTTAGATGCTACAAAGGATTTTAGACAAACATCTTCCTTGTTTGTTGTTTATTCCGGTAAAAGGAGAGGTCAAAAAGCAACTTCTACCTCTCTCTCTTTTTGGATTAAAAGCATCATCAGATTGGCTTACGAGACTGCCGGACGGCAGCCTCCCGAAAGAATCACAGCTCATTCCACTAGGGCTGTGGCTTCCACATGGGCCTTCAAGAACGAGGCTTCTGTTGATCAGATATGTAGGGCAGCGACTTGGTCTTCACTGCACACTTTTACCAAATTTTACAAGTTTGATACTTTTGCTTCTTCTGAGGCTATTTTTGGGAGAAAGGTTTTGCAAGCCGTGGTGCCTTCCATTTAGGTGACCTGATTTGCTCCCTCCCTTCATCCGTGTCCTAAAGCTTTGGTATTGGTTCCCACAAGTAAGGATGACGCCGTGGACCGGACACACCTATGTTGGAGAAAACAGAATTTATGTTTACCTGATAAATTACTTTCTCCAACGGTGTGTCCGGTCCACGGCCCGCCCTGGTTTTTTAATCAGGTCTGATATTTTATTTTCTTTAACTACAGTCACCACGGTATCATATGGTTTCTCCTATGCAAATATTCCTCCTTAACGTCGGTCGAATGACTGGGGTAGGCGGAGCCTAGGAGGGATCATGTGACCAGCTTTGCTGGGCTCTTTGCCATTTCCTGTTGGGGAAGAGAATATCCCACAAGTAAGGATGACGCCGTGGACCGGACACACCGTTGGAGAAAGTAATTTATCAGGTAAACATAAATTCTGTTTTTCTGCTTGGCCGTTACAGACATTCCAAACAATTCTTAAGATGCCCATAATTCTCCACAAGGGCCTTTAAATGTCTCATAAGATTGTACAACTACAGATACAGAAGCTACATCCTCGTACTTTGTTTATCTCTTTAGATAATAAGAAGGCTTTTTGGAAAATATTGTTGTGACCTTTATCACATGTAATGTAATACTTAGGATATCTGTAACACGGCACTACAAGTTTTCATGACTTGGAAGTTTGTCGTTATGAACTAATTTTAAATACTGTTGACTTTTCTACCGAATCAAAATTTGCTCATACAAGACACCAAGGCTGATCATTTTGGTATTAAATATACTTGTACCGACATATTATTTACTTTTAACTAGTGGTCATGCTATAACTACTGGCTGCAGGGAAACAATGGACATCAAGCAGCAATTCTTTGCTAAACTGGTAAGCCTTTGAAGATGAACCAGTAGTTCACCATCTACATTTTAGTCAAATTGGCCTATATGATAATGTTAATTCTTTACTTATTAAGGAAACAAGTCCATGAAATGATTAAACTTTATCCTTATGCTAATCAATAAAACATGTACTTGCCTAATCACAATTTTTAAAGGTATATTGTACTGTAAAATGTTCTCCCCTTTCATGTGTACAGAGTTATTTTGTCTGAGTACATTGTCCCTTTATGATACCCTCTCTACCTACCCTAGCTTCAGAAAATGGAAAGGTGGAATGTATAATCCTTGTGGAGAGCACTATAGAGTGTTAATCATTGTATGAGCTTAACTGTAGGCGTGCATTATAATTGCACTTTTCTCTGGCAGCCAAGGAGGTAAAGTATTTTTTGGTCCCTTTTCCATCTCAAAATATTTTTCCCATTTGCTACATGAGTTAGTGGTTAGTTCCAAAGCTTGCATGGGAGGAGTTTAAAAAAAACAACAACATTAAACACGGCCTTTAATCTCTTGCATTGACATAATTTTCAGTATTATTCTTTACATAGCAGAGGCATCTGAATTAGAATATTCTTTAGGCTTCGATGCAAGCTTTTTTTAGACAAAAGAAAAAGTATATACACATGTATTTACACCCTTAGGAAACCGTTATTGCCGCAAAGATGCAACATAATATTGTCATTACATACAGATAGTTACCATAGAAACCTGCTATGCACAAAACATGCTGTTGCCATGAAAACATGTCCTCCAATCTGAACTGAATACCAGTGTTCTGGTGCTTTACTTTCCCTTCTCTGAATAGTTTGTCCTGTTCTCCCATCAATATAGGATTGTCCAGTTTTGAATTTGAAAAAACTAAACAAGTTTCCCCATTCAAGGTGGATTCATCATTAAATCATTTCAGCAATTGGAGCTGGGCCATTTTATGATAAATCTGTAGGATGCTTATTTTCTTACTCCTATGCATATGCATCATTTAGGTTACTCATAATTGTCTTGTATAACTATTATGACAAGTGTATGGATATTGTTATGTAAATTGATATTAATTTTATCTTTGACTTTCAGTCAAGCCACAGCTCAATCCTTGCCATAGTTATACATGGCAGATCAGTCCTTCAAAAGTTTTCTGATTCTTCTAGAGTTTGCTTTGTAAAATTTACAATAGATAGAAATTCAGATTATTATAACCTTGGTGCCTAAATAATCTAGATTTTATTAAAGACAGGAGGCAAATATTTTGCATAATTCTTTACTGACTTCCAAAATGGCAGCAAAGAAAACAAGTAGCATAGGAACAAAAAACAACCAATCAGCACAAAGCAGATAATATAACCAACAAGGAACAGGAAATAGCTTCCTCTTTTCGCTGCCAGACAGAAACAGGAAGGTCCATTCCAGACTGGAAAAGATAGAGAGAGGTAACACTGCTACCAATAAAAGAGTCAAACTGCGAAAAACAAGGTTAGCACAATTAAAAGCATATAATTATCAAAAATTACACTTTTTTTTTGGGGGGGGGGGGGGAGCCAACTATCACTGAGACAAGACGCACATTTTCAGAGCCCCTAAAACATCTCACAATTTTAAAGGATTTATTACATATTTTATCTATTTTTACCCCACTTTGCAGATTCATGGGGAGAGTTATCTTTTTGCTACCTTAAAGGCAGCTTAGCAGTACTAAATATTTTTGTAGACCCTGTTTTCAATCTTTTCTGGTATCCTACATGTGTGAAGTCATGGCTGCGCTCATTCTCAATCAGATGATGGAACTATTGGATCGCCACAACGAAGCTCTTTTAAACACAGTAGATGAGGCTTTCAAGCCCCTCACTACACATACTGCCACCTCTGGCTTTTTGGCTGACTGTGAAGAGAAGCGCTCAGAAATAGTAATTGAGTCACGAAAGCCGCCTTATAGCATATTGGGTCTTTGGAAGATTTCCCATGCATACTCCAGTGCATGTTGCTATGCTGCTAGCGGCCAGAACGGCATGGCTTTATAAGATTTACTTATGGAGGCTTGTGTTTGAGACTTAGTTAGGCCTTGAACGTACCAGGCTCATATTCTTCCACATGACATGGTAAATACACTTCTTTCAGAATATAGGAGCTGATCAATGTAGCATTTCTCATATAGCATTCAACAAATACTTAATGTTTATTTACAGCCAGTGTGACCCTTGGAGATTACTGCCTTGCATTTCTTTGTATGGCCTCTTGGTATCCAATTTACTTATGGAATTACTATGGACCCACAGCCCAATAAGATAGTTTTAGTTGGGTACTCCCTTATTACCTAATTGTATTAGCTTAAAACACAAGCATGGCATTTGTACCTGTTTTATTCCCTCACCTAAGTACCTGGTTTATACTTAGCTTCTCACTTTGTTTGCGGATTATTTAAATAACCCTTACAGTCCTCAGAATTACTAGGAATATTATTTACATGTATATAAATTTTGTCCTTGAATTTTGACCACAAGGCCTTCTAGCTATATCAATGCACCCTAGTGAACTAATCCCAATCCCTTGTATATGTCCAATTGCTTGTATAAGATTTACTTTTGGAGGCTTATTTTACTGGCCTGGTTAGGACTATAACATACCAGCATTTTACTTTCCCATATGGCATAGTAAATTCATTTTTCCAGCCCCTTGGAGCCGTGTAGCATAACATCTGGTATTTAGCACTCAACAAATGATACTGTTTATTTATAGCCAGTATGCTTTTTGGAAGTTACTGCCCTGCATTTCTTTGTATATAGCTCTTTGATATCCAACTTACTTATTGAATTAACCTTAACTGCCACCTCCCCCCCCCCATAATAAAGAGACCCCTATTCAAGGAGGACCAACTAGGCGGTTTATCTTACCTATGCCGCACCCTACCTATGGTTCTCAACTATTTCCTCAATACATATTCCTACATAGCAGAGAAAAAAGGAGGACAAATCCAGACTGTGAGCCAGTGCAATAGGGTTTTATTCTTCCAGGTAATAGTTTAGCAGAAGCAGCTTAAGCTATCTGACATGTTTCGCGCATGTCACATGCGCTTCTTCATATTCCTACATAGCCTCATAGAGATGAATTAATATGCCCTATCTAGGTCTGCAGGACTGATCATTATTACCTGTCGACTAGCTATATAATTTTAATACAACTCTGGGTTGCCTCTCTTGAGATGTTAGTCCTAGTGTCTCATTATAGATTCTACTTCTCATCAAGGAAGTGTATAAATTCCTGTATTATATATTACATGTTCTTCCACGTTGAGAACCCAAAAAGTTTTTCCTAATCATTCTAGTTACCTATACAATTGTAGAAAGTTAATAAAGCTTGAGTTAAAAATTAGAAAACATGAGGTTTGATAATAGAGGTCCAAAATTGATCTCTTTATTAGCGACACCTTCCATATCTTGATTAGTCTTACTTGAGGTCCAAGAGTGGCCACCTATATTTACAGGGAGGTATACCGCACATTAGGCAGATTAGATGAACACTAATATATTGTATATTGTCACTACTAAGTAATATATTGTTAGTTCTCAATTGATCTTATTGTGACATTTCAATGTATACTTTTTCTTTTTGTATGCCTGTTCTTTTTCAACCTCAATAAAAATTTAAAAAAAAAGAATTACACTTTTTTTTTTTTTTTTTTTTTTTTTACTGGGAGGAAAGAGTAGGGAAAATATTCGCCTCCTGTCTTTAATAAAATCTAGGTTATTTAGGTTATAATAATCTGAATTTTATGGCAAGACAGAAGGCTTCATATTTAACATATTTTAAAGCCCCGATAGAAGAGAATGAAAGGCATGAGGCAGAGGTTTAAAGTAGAGGTTTGAAGTAAAACTGTGAAAAGACTGAAGCTAAAGACCAATCTGCTGCAGCCAAGAAAGCTCCAGAGGCTGCGGCGCCCCTGACCGAATGAGCCCCAAAACCTTGGGAGATTCCTGCCTCAGACATAAGCCATCGCACCCATCTAGCCAAAGTAGGGGTGGAAACTGGATGGTGAGGCGGAATAAACAAGCTAAGGAGAGGACCTTGCAGGGAAACCTGAAGACTCTCGGTTCGGGACAGGTAGGACTTGAGGCAAAGAGCTACACAAATCGGAGGGTCTTCTGGAAAATAAGGGTATAACAAAGCTTTAGAGGAGGTCTTGGTCCTGCGAGAAATAGAGAAGGAAACTCTTTCCGGAGAAAAGGAGATGGAGTGAGCGTCGAGGGCCCCAATATTGGCGACCCGTTAAAAAGAGATCAAGCAAAGGAGCATAGCCAACTTTGCAGAAAGTTGTTTAAGAGAAAGGGAGGAATTGGAAGGCCAATTACTAAGAAAAACCAGAACCACGTTGACATCTTAAAGATTCGAATAACGAGGTTTAGGGGTTTCTTAAATCTGATAGCTCAAAGCAGATGGCAAAAACTAAAGGATGTCTACACGCGAAGACACCCTGAAAGGGGAGGTGACCCGCAGAAATGGCAGAGCGGAACAAATTAATAGTACAGTATTCTTTCCCTTGGGAAAACAGCTGTGAGGAAATTTACAATCATGAAAGGAGGGGAAGAAAAGGAATCAGATTCCCTTCCCATACACCAATGAACCCAGACTGTCCAGGCTGAAGCATAACATTTTCTAGTGCATGGCACGCAAGAGGAGGGAAGCCTCTCGCGAAAGTCCCTCAGAAGACCAGGATCCCCTGAAATCTGCCAAGTCAGAAGGTTCAGTTGGCCCTGGGTTAGGAGGGGATGAGGGAGGTTCTGAGCATCTACCAGAAGATTGGGCAGAAGGCAGGGAGAGGAGGCACACATCTCCAGAAGAGGAGGAAACCAATGTTGAGATGGCCACCATGGTGTGATGAGTCAGAAGGCATTGGAGGGCGAAAGGGGGAAAGGCATAAGCCCCCTGCAGAGGCCAAATTGGAAGGAAGACGTCCACTCCTTCGCAATCGGGATTTGGGAGCCAACTGAAAAAAGAGGAAGTTGACGATTGATCCGAGATGCAAACAGATCCACTGAGAATGAGCCAAAAATCTCCTTAATCTGAAGAAAAACCAAGCGATTCAACATCCAATCGCTGGAATCTCTCCAATGACGGGAGAACCAGTCCGCTGTGACATTGAAAACGTCCTGAAAAATGAATTGTGGACAGACCGAAATCTTGTGAGCCAAACAAAATTGATAGAACTGGGAGGTTAGATCTGACAAGGTCTTCAATCGAGTACCACCCAACCGATTTGATATATTGTACGGCAGAAAAATTGTCCATCCGTAACAAAATGCAACAATCTGTCATGTTCTTTGAAAAACTGTGAACTGCAAAGTAGCCAGCTAATAGCTCTAAGCAATTGATGTGGAGGTTGGTTTCCTCCCCTGTCCAGGTGCCGCTGGTGGAGTGCATTCCACAAGGGGCACCCCAGCCTAAAAGGCTTGCATCGGAGGAGAGAATGAAGTCTGGGATCGACCCAAAGATCATTCTGCCATTCCAGGCCTCCATATGCTGAAGCCACCAGGTCATCTCTGAACGAACTTCGTCTGTGGGGAAGATCTGTTGATGGTAAGATTGAGATTCCCGGAAGCTTTGGATCTTCAAGTGTTGCATGGTTTGATAGTGGAGAGGAGCCGGGAAGATTGCCTGTATAGATGAGGATCGGAAGACCAATAATTTGACAGTTACTGGATAGAAATCGAAGTGGTGGTTAAGGCAGCCCTGATTTCCGACATGATCTGGTCTATCTTCTCTTGAGGGAGGAGAAGTTGGCCTTGAGAGGTATCTATTGAAAAATCTAGGAACTCTATAAGTTGGAGAGGGGACAGACTCAATTTCTCCTTGTTGATTACAAAACCCAGAGAAGTAAGGATGAAGGGCAAATCGCGAAGTTGGGAAAGTAACTAATCTTTGTCTTGAGCCATGAGGAGGATATTGTCCAGGTAGATCACGACGGAAGCTGCGTGCCCGGAGATAAGATACTACTGGTTTGAGCAGTTTTGTGAAACACCCTGAGGCAGGGCTGAGTCTGAACGACAGGCAGGTGAACTGCCAGAGTTGGTCCACCCAGCGAAATTGAAGGAATCTGCGGCAGTGGAGGGATATTGGTACAGTCAGGTAAGTGTCCTGTCAGTCGTTCAACCGCAGAAGGTCTCTCAGCATATGTATGCCCTCCATCTTGAAGTGGCGATACACAACAAAGAAGTTGAGGTCCCTCAAATTGATGATCGGGCGGAAATCTCCCGACTTTTTTGGGACAAAGAACAAGTTGATCAGGAAACCTGGAATGGAATGTCGGAAAACTTTTTCTATCGCCCCTTTTGAGTGAAGGGAAGAAATTTCTTTTGATAAGATTCTGACTTTCTGGGGAAAGGCATAAGTGGTTGGGAGGTTTGGGTTGGAGGGGGGGGGCAGATTAATTCTATGACAGAAACCCTGGACTGTATTGAGGACACAAGGGTCTGCCGAAAGGGATAACCAGTTTTGGAAAAAAATGGGCGAGTCTGCCCGGAAATGGAATGTTTAGGGAAGAAGGTAAAGGGCTCACCTTTGTTTGAGTTGATGGGTGCAGGAGGGGTTTGTGCAGGTCTGGATCTGTACGGGAACATGGCTCTGTTGTAGTATCCCATATAGTATTGGGACTGGTTGAGGTCTATGAGTTGGCGTTGGCCAAAGTTCTGGCGGCCGGGCAGACGATCTCTAAATCTGCCGGCCCTGGAAAAAACACGTCCGGGTTGAAGCACTTTCTTAAGCGATGCTTGGATTTTGTCGACAAATGTGAAAGTAGACACATAATTCCTCATAATTGTGAGGAAGGAATCTCCAAATAGAAGACCCTTAACTTGGGAGCCAGCTTCTTCTGTTGCTAGAACAGCCAATTTGGGGTCAATGCGTAGTAGTGCAGCCCTACGTCTTTCACTAGAAATAGCAGCATTGGCGTTGCCTAATAGGTAAAAGGTTCTGAAAGCCCAATCCCTAACCATGAAATGGTTCAATGAAGAGCCCAAAAGGAGAGCCTTGTCAGCAATAAGCAGAATCTGAGCCAAAGGGCCAGAAACATCCAGGAGTTTGTCCTGAGCGCCACAAAGCAATCTTCCCAGGCCCTTCCTTGGTCCTTACCTTTTCTGGTCAAAAAGGTCACCAGTTTAGGGTCAAATTAGGGGGTTGTTGAGACTCTGCCTGGGAGAGAAGGTCTATGGCACTCTGCCCTGAGGAGGGCTCTGTCTTCTTGATCTAATGGTTGACAAAGGCGTTTCTGGAAGAATCTAGACAGATAAGGAGGAAGGGATCACTCCTAGGAGCAAGGATAATGAATTTGTTTGGGGTTAAAGATGGGGTTACCCTCCGGATCCAGAAGATCTTCATCTTTATCCTCATCTGTACGGGTCCTCCCAGAGCTGCCTTGAAAAGGAACATTTGGGGAATCTCTATGGGAAGGGTCACCCGAATCCCAATCAGGATCCAGATAATAATCCCGATCAAGATCCTCCAAATTAAAAATTTCGGAGTCTGAGCTCATACGACCCTGATTATTATCCTCAGGGTTATGGATTATTTTATCCCGTTTTACCTCCGGAGAAGAGGTTCTATCACCCCTATTGGTTCTGCCAGGGGAAAGGGCTTTTAATTTATGCGCAGGTGCCTTGCCTATTTTTAGAAAGGTGAGGGGATTGGGAACGCCACCTCCGCTTGCGTGAAGGAGGAGAATCCTCTTCAGAATCAGAAGAAAAGGTGGATTCTGAAGTAGGATTTTTTTTGAAATATCGTTTGGATTAGCTATCGAGGTAGAGGGAATAGGGTCTCTTTGAGAAATGGCTTGATGGACTGCCAAATTGATAAATTCTAAAACCTCCTCTTTGGAGTATGAGGTATTATCAGCCGATTCCATATTGGCACCTGAAAAGAGACGTTGTTAACTAGTTATTTGAAATATGTACACGAAAAATGTAGAAGATATTTAAATTAAATAGGAAAAATACTTCAAATTAAATTTAAGTGCTTTGAGGGAAATAGAACCTGGGTCTAACAACTGAAAGAGAGTAGTAAATACCCCTAAGCTATGCAAGGTTTAAATAGGCAGATGTGTAAAACAGGAATTTAGAGAGTGGATTTATAATTTACTGCCCAGATCCAAACTCATAACCTTAGGTTTAAAGTTCTTATTCTATTCTACTGTACTATTACTCAAATGCTTTGCTCATAGAAAACAAATATAATTGCTATCAGAGATTCCAGTAATACAGTTTATTCTAAAATAATTATATCCCATATAAAACTTATCTG